>NC_088691.1:87817908-88117908 GCF_028017835.1 Emys orbicularis
GGAGATGGATTGGGAAGCAAGAGGAACAGCCAAAATGGATGACAGTTTTTTAAAACAATAAACATCCATATACCCAGTTTTTAAATTATGTTTCAGCTGTGTGAACAGGTCATTCATTTTTGCATTGTCATTTATATTCCTAGATGACTAAGGCCCTGATTTAGTAAAATAATAAATAATGAGTAGTCCCAATAGGGACTATACCAATAGGAACTACTCATATTGATGCTGAAGTACTTTGCTGTATCAGTCCTTGAATGTTTATGCGGGTTGCCACACTCAATTTGCAAGCCAACATGTAATTAATAAAACATACATCTAGCATCATGCAGATTGCTTTGCTAGTGTGTTGTATCCTAATCCCTTTTCTTTGTGCAGATGCTGTGCACTTTGGGGTAGTGACTTTCTGTGTGTTGAAAGTGCTAGAACACTTTGGGTTCTACCATGATCTAAATAATAATTACGCATCAAACCAGAAAAGACTTTGGACAATGGTCAGGGTCTAGAAGATCAGGAGCTATGGTATTCCAAAAGAATCCTCAGCCTCACGGCAATTGAAATTATCCATAATAATCAGTCTTAGCCCAATGACCTTGGTGAAGAGGAAAGAGATAAAACCAGTATTAAGGAAAATGTCTTTAGATGCTGTTTTTTGTTTCTGATGCATCAATGAATGCAATTAATTTTTTGGCAAGAGCTATAGCATTAAACACTGTTTTCAGAATACTATTGTAGCTTGACTTGGGAGGATGGACAAGTAAAACAACTATTGTCATCAAAATATGTGGAGAAAAGTTGTTTGTTTAGTGAAGCACTAGATGAAGAGGTGTTGGACTCAAAGTGGGATGTATCAGAGTAGTCAGATCATCTTTTTGACACTCCCAAGCAGAGGCAAGATAGAAGAGGCTGCTTGTTGTAGGGATAGAGGCTGACCTGCAGAGGAGGCAAAATGGAGGAGAAAATGCAGAAATCATTCTTCAGTCCTATAAAGTATTTTACTCCATTAGGCCACATTCTACCTCTACCCCCACCCCCACCCCAAAAAAGCAACCAGGAAAAAAAGGTTAAGGAGACATAATCTGATACATGCAATGTAAAATATGCCTCAGTTTACCAAAATATGTAACAGTTTTCTAGATTTGTTAATTTACTTCAATGGAAGATTAACTGGGCCCTTAAATAATACAGAAAAATGAAAATTTGCTTACTGAAAATAATGCTTTTTAACTAAAACTGTGTCTTGGGTGTTTTATTAAAATTAAAATGTGTGCGCATAAAAGCAAATGAAATGAGCTTAATGGACCAGAACCATATTGTTTAGAATATATTTTGTCTGACAATATCAGAGATGTAATATTTGTGACCTTAATAGTAATATGTAGTTAATGAGGTATTTAAAAAACACACACACACACACACAAATACCATAATGAAGTCAATAGGAGCTCTTGGGTGTTCACCCTTTGGAAAATCAGGTAACTTAGGCTCCAGTCCTGCAAAAGCTATACATTGGCCTAATTTTAAAGAGGCACATAATCATTTGCAGGATGAGGGCCTTAATTAGGTGACTAAGTCATGGTGTTAGTCATTTAAAATAAAATATAAACTTAAAATGAAAATAATACTGTACATTTTGCAAATAGAAAGATCAGAAAGAAAAACCTAGTTCAAAGATTGGATTTATCGACCTTGAGTATGTTTCCTGTGACGGTACAGGAATATAAATAGAAATAAGAACTTTTGTGCATTAACTGAACAAACACATTCCATCCACTTCTCCAAAATAATGCAATATACTTGGACTCCGCAAGGGGGAAAAGGCAGCTGCATAACATAAGAGTTCCTTGATATTCATATTCACACCCTTTTTACCTCAGCAAGTCATTTATCATCTAAATGTGTTATTATTCATCACTACTACATATGTCAGCCATTTACTGTATAACAATTAAAATATTACATTTGACACCCACTATTAAGTTTTAATATTTTATCTCCCTCAAGCATAAATTCCATGTATTACTTTCATAATTTCTTTTTTTATTAGCAGTGTCTTACTTCATACCTTTCACATCTAATTGTTCACTCTTTCTTCTCCTTGACTTCCCCACAGAGCATCCCAGACCACGACTGAATGCGGCAGACCCCATGCCAGGTATAGTTTAAATATCCACTGGTAACATTTATAAGAAGCTTGACAATGTAAATTATAAATATTGCCATTTATTTGAAAATGAATTAACTTGTTCAGGGTATTCTGACAGCAGCACAAAGCCTCCCTGATACTTTTTTTTTTCATGCTACTTTTTTTCCCTCTCTCTCTCTTGCAAAGAGAGAAAATCTTTATACCTTTAAAAAAAAATCTCCATGCAGATAATAAAAATGATGGTCGTGATCCTGCAGACATTTAGGCATGTAAGCAACTTTATTCACATGAGAATTTCCATTGACTCTAACGGAAGTCCTCCTGCACTAAAGTAGTTGCATGCCAAAGTGGTTGTAGGATCAGGCTTCAGGTGTGTTAATACAATGGTTATCATTAAAAACTTCACAGTTTACAGGTCAAATAAATGTTAACAACATTCCCAGTAATCCTGTACATAAGGATGTAGCATACCACAGTAACTGTCCAATGTTTAATGTTGGCCTGTATGATATTATGAAACATCAAAATGCTGGAGATCATGTTCCACACATCCCTAATGGGTATTAAAATGTGACTGTATTAGTATAAAGATGGTATCCTGATTTTTCCCCCATTTATTATAAGTTTGCTCTCATTTTGGAATTTCAGTGGTTGCAAGTTTGATTGGGTCCTTATTGTTCCATGGGGTGGCATCTGACCATGTCAATTGTTCAAACCATGAATTAAGATTGTATACTCTGTATCTAATATTTCAGTCTTTCAAACAACATTTAGTTACTCTGAAGGAAATATGGTTTTACATATTGTAGCGGGGTGGACACCCGCTCCTGCCTGAAAGGGCCTGAAACAGCCCTGGGAGAAGGCTGGGAGCTGCTAAGCTGGGCTGATTGGGGAAGCAGCTGCAGCTGGGCCATGCCCCAATCAGGCCTCAGCTGGCTCTATATAAGAGGCTGGGAGCCAGGAGCTTAAGAGTCTCTCTCTGCATTCAGGGAGAGAAGGGCCTGGCTGCAGGGAGTTAGACACAGGGTACCTGTAGTGGAGCAGGGCTGGGGACAGGCTGAGGAGCTGGGGAGCTCCAGCCTGGAAAGCCCCAGGCTGCGGCCTAGTATTAGGCAAGGGGTACTGGGGGTTGCAGAGGGCAGCCCAGGGCTAGTCCAAGGCAGCAGGTCCAAACCCCCCTTGTCAGTGATGAGTGTCCTATACTGCAGTCTGCCCCAGGGAGCGGGGGCTAGTTGGTGACTGGCAGTGGCCTAGTGCTGAGGCGAGGTGGGGTTAGTGGGTGGGGGGTTCCTCAGGGAGGGGAGACCCAGTGTGTGTGGATATTGCCAGGGGGCAGCACCCAGATCAAGGGGCACCAGGGTCCTGGGAGGGACACGGGGGCCAGTGCAGAGGACAAGGCAGATCACTGGCCTGCAGAGGGCGCTCCAGAGGCTGGTGAGCTAATTCCCTGGACGACCATCAGGAGGCGCCGCAGGAGTGAGTCTGGACGTCTTACACATATGTACCAGATGACACTGCAATGTTCAACACAGTAAGAATATGAGAGGTTCAAATACTTAACCCAGCAGACATTTGAGGGAAAATGTTGTAGGCTGGGGTGTTGTATTGGAGACAAGGAACAATTCATTCCATTGCTCCAATGCACCTTCACGGCGGGAGAGAGTGTCTGGACTGTAAGAAGCATGTGGATACATCAGTCCCACTCCTTACCCAGTCAGCCACTGGTAGGGTGCAAGGTGTTTTCATCAACCGTTGCCCTGTAACATGCAGAGGTTACATACTTCACGGACAGAGTCCACTCCTTGAGCAAAGCTTTTATTTAAAAAAAAACACAAAACTCTAATTGTGTTTATCTGAACCTCTTCCTAACTTAGACTGTCCCTGAGAGAGTCAAAGTCCCAAAATCTTCTCCAAGCATTTCTCCTGATTATAGGCCTGATCCTACAACTACTGAAGTCAATGCCAAAACTCCAATTGACTTGAATGGTGCAGGATCGTGGCTAATAAGAGTTATGCTCCATAATCAGGAAGTAGAAACAATAATATGTGGCTTCTGCGACTGATCGCTACTAACCAACACAGCTTGAATTTTGAAGATAAACTATTGGATAATTGCAGTGAACTGTGATAAATGCATAGATTAAAACTTGCACACAGAAATGCATCATGTAAATTCAAGTATGGAATAAACTTAAGGAAACTGCAATTTGCTCATGGAAGTTCTGTGAGCAGAGGAAGAGGCTGAACTCACTGAGTAATTTATTTCCTGGCTTAGTGGCCCATAATCATGTAAAGGAACCATCTCACTAAAATGGAAGGTTACTATTGTTTCTTAATTCTGTATTGCCTATTAGAATTTTGTTCCTCACTAAGCTTCTCCTGATGAAAAGAGATATGCCTGCAAAAGTTTTATCTTAAGCAAAGAAAATACTTCTTGAAACGGCCATATCTGTTGCAATATTAATTTGATATTGGTGCTGTTGCAATATTGATGTGTTAAAGTTCAGCTAAAGACTGTTTCCATCTAAGTAGTAAAATTCATAATGTACCTTGAGCTGTGTAAGCAGCTAGACATTTTTGAAGCCTGTCGTCTGGCCCACAGTATCCCAGAAGAAGTTTCTTCTCCTCTTCTGCTTTATTTTAAGAGTTTTCCCTGCTCTTCTCAATTTCCTATTTAATTTTCTCTTGATGAAGAAACCAGAAAATCTGTAGGATTCTGTTGTAACTATGTATGTGAATCACCCCACCCAGCCAGGATTTATATTGGCTATAAACCCAGCATTTTTGCAGAAAAAAAGACTGTACAACAGTGGATCTTAAGCATTAATTTCACTCTAGCAGGCTGTTAACATCTGTAAGAATTGCTGCCCAGGTGGACGCTCCAGAGCAGAGGAAAAGTAGGGAGAATAGAGATCCTGAGCAACACCAAGAGATTGAGGGGACACAGTTGTTCCTACTTCCATTTTTCTTGGTTTCCTTTCCAAATTCTCTTTTTTTAATCTTTTTTTTCCTCAAAATTAATTGTTTTAATTGTGGTAAATGGCATGAATGGCTCATTTGTAAGAAGCCCATGTAAATATTGGGGCAGTTTAGTATAAAGAGGGGATATTTAAGTCAGCACACGATGGAGGTATACAAATAATAGCAAGTAAATCTGGTGTTTCTACTTACCTTTTCTCTTACTACAAGAACAAGGGACTTTTAATGAAATTGAAAGACAGCTAAATTAAAACCATTAATGAAAATAAACAAATACATAATTAACCTGTGGAATTTAATTCCCACAAGATATCACTGAAGCCAAAAGCTAAGCAGGATTCAGAAAAGGATTAGACATTTATATGGATAATGAAAATATTCCATAGTTGTTCTGGATGAGATAAAAATATGTATAATAGATATAAGGTTTGAGTCAGCTCTCATTAAAGCCAATGTGAATCAGAACTGGACCGTTAACCCTCATTTTTCAGGGCATAAACCAACCACTAACTGATATGGTTAGGAAGAAAAATCTCGAAGGATAGTGTAATGGGGTGTGTACCCCACTCAGTCTCCAAAAGAGTCAATATGGTTCTAAGAAGTTGTCTAACATACCAGGCTGTACCTGGAAAGTGGAACAGGCTTAGCTGAGTATGAAACTCAGCGGAGATTGTCTGGGTGGTGCTATAAGCAGAGGACGTTGACAGTAGAAGGGAGCATCAGGGAGAATCCCTAGTCACTCTTTCGGACTAGAGAGAGTAGATACCAAGAGGGTCAAGAAGAAAGTATGGGAGACCTTTTCCTGAATAGAGAAGTCTGTTAGGAGGCCAGGAGAGAGATGAAGTAAGCACTGGGAGTGGAGCAGGCTCCACTAGTGAGCCCCAATTAAAAGGCATGATCTGGACTTCCAGTGAACGAGTCCTGGGAGGTGTTCAGTGGAAGAACAGCAAGGGGAAATTTAAGAAGCATGAAAGGTCCTGCCCAAGGAGGGTGGAAGTTGGTTTCAGTTTGTACCTTTGGTTTGGGTTTGTTAGGTGATTCCAGAGGAGGGTCTTGGAAATCCCAGCCCTGAGAGAAGGATGAACCTAGAGAGGTTGCCAGGAAGAAGGCCTCTGTAAGGCTGAATAGGAAGAAGCCCATAGAGGCAGCAGTAAGGCGATAGACAAAACACCCCTTGGCTACTTGCTATAGTCTTCTTGAGCTGGAACCCCGGTGATGTAGTGGGAGGGCCTGGGTTCCCCTACCGGTCACTGGTAGGGGGAATGGTGGCATGCGGCTGTAGAAAGGGACAACAATGATGGAAAGCCTAAGAAAAGGGAGTGAGGACCACGGGGCCCAGAGTTGGAGCTGAAGACCTGATACAAGTTCTTGGACATTGGTTAGTTGGCCTTTTTCTCCACCCCAGAAGGCATGAATTTAAATCATGACCAGGCTAGAGGGCCATGTCCTCGGAAGAGGTGGACCACTAGAGGACAAGAATGGCCATTAAAAGGGGGCACCAAATGAGGGGAGAGAGCCACCACACCTGGCCATGAGGAAGCATTCCAGCAATCAGTTCACCCTTTCACAGGTAGGTTATTCCATAACTTTCTATCACAGCGTTTCTTGTACCTTCCTATCAGGGGCAGGATACTGAATTATATGGGCCAGTTGTCTGGTTGGGATTGCCGGATCCTTTTTCCTTGTGAAGGAGATTTTGCACTAATTAAATGGTGAAAGAATTATTTATTTGGGTTTTCATTGTTCCTTACCGACCAAAAGAGGCAAATTTTCCATCAGAATCAGCTGAACACAAAGTTAACTAACCACTACTATATGTAACTATTATCATTGCAGTCCTAAAGAATCAAGCAAGGAAAGAATATAACCTAAAAAATGTAAGACGATATTACTTAACTTTCCCACTCTCCTTTGTATTCATAATATTAAACATGATAAAGGTGAGTAGTGTCCAAGATTAGTTTCCTTCTGGCATCTGAAAGAGTAGCAGTATAGTTCTTCTGTATTTGTTCACTACACATACAGGGGGAAAAACACTGAGTTTAAATAAATCTACTAGAATATGTATATACTTCAGAATATAATGGAACCAGAAACATCTTGCCTTTTCTACCATCTCAATACACGGAACCCAGTTTAAGAAATACAGTTCAGAAGCTCATTAATGTAATATTTAAAACAGCTTTTTAAAGTCAGTTACCACAGACCCACTACAATATGTGCGCAACTGACAAAATGTGTTCATGTTTAGTAATATTTTATCATCTTAGGTTAGAAGACTGCATGTAGTATTGTGGTCTTCCAACCATGAACAAACCAGATTAGTTTCCAAGATCAGGTGAAATCAGACTTGTATGGTTATAGTGTTATCAGGAACACCATAGTACTGTGCCACCTTGAATGCAGTTCTGCTCAACCTCGTGTTGTAATTTATTGCATTTTTCTCAGGCAGCAAGATTTTAGGATAAATAAATGTCACTGTAAACTCTGTAATAAGAGAATTTCCATAGGCATACGTTGCCTAAAGTTTGGATTGCATTTTCATGCTGGGGATCTCTACCAATATGCTGAACACCAAAGAATTCGGATGACCTAGATGGCATTATTTTAAGGCCATTTCCCCTTTACCAGTAATACTATCTAAACTAAGTTTGTGAAATCTCTATATACAGTGCACGTAGGGAACTGTTCTCTACAAACACAGATGTTGCTGAAGAACAGAAATGTAGCAGACATATGGTAGGCTGGAGGTGCATCCCCATTTCTTTCATTAACCTTTTCAGGCTTTCTGCCAATAGAAGCACATAACTTTTTGACATCTGCACCAACAGTATTCATTAATCCAGTTCTGTTGGGTACGATTTTGTTGATCATTACTACTCTAAATCAGAGCATAATCTCCACTGTACCATGATAAAAATTGAAATCATGAAATCTTCATTAGTGCACAGTCTTTTAGCAATATTCATCATCCAGACCACTTATTTATGACATCTTGCATCTTACATGATACTTGTAAAGCTTTGTAAACCTGATGGGTATGGTCTAAGATATCCAAAATCCTCCTCCTGGCCCCCCATAGCTGCATATCAAAACTGTAATTTCAAGTGTTATGCCATCAGCAACACAAACTTGGTTATTTTTTGAGAACTTCAAGAAACAAAATAAGTCAGAAGGAACTAGGTACAAAGAATGTGTAATTCAATTAGCTAACCTCACTTAAAATCCATTCCTAATGTACATATTTGGTCAGCTCTTTAGATTTAAAACATCTGTTTATCTTGCTGTCATTAAAGCTAAGCTGCTGTAAGTTATTAAATCCAGCGGTGACTGTTTTCACTCTCGCACACTGCCTTTTTCAATCATAGATGAGCAGAAGCCAGCAATGAGTCTGAAGCCCCGTTACCTCATGTATAATTAGAATGTTTAGTTTTTGGAGTACTTGTAGAATTTCCCTCTGGGTTGTCCCTACATGGCTCACTAAAATGCAATTTTTTTAAATATTCTTCTGGCAATATAAACTATTTATGTACTGGTATTCCACCTATTTTATACATTACAAGGCTGATAGCACAGTAATAATGTATGAACAAGGCTATCTGTAGATACAGTAGTAGAAAAGCTTATCCTGTCTCCTGTGGATCATTTACATGCAAAAGAAGTAACTGACAAGCAGCTATGTAAGTATAAGTAATGGCTGGTCTTGCAATCTGAGTGACATCCAAATCTTAACTTAGTTATTATTACAATTATCATTTTATTTTGGGCCCATAGGTTCAACCACACTACAATCAAGAATGTCGCACCATTGTGCTAGGCACTGTACAAACACAAAGTAAGAAACAGTTCATTAGCTCCCAGAAGTAAGAGACATGGGATTTTGCTGGTGGATCTTGGGCCTTAGGAAAAGGGGAGACATGTAGTATTAGCACACTGAGATCCTTCTTTTGGTACCTCTGTCCATATCATGGAGGGGGAGAGGATTCAACAGAGTGAGCTGAATCTTAGGGCTAGGCAGTGGAGAATTTACCCTGGGAAAATTTGATGACCACAGCCAAGCTGAAACTGAGTTCCCATACAAAATCATCTTCTCGACATCTTGTAATCTAACATTTTTAATAATCTGCAACATGCGACTAGCCAGTGTGAGAGAACTTTCAACATCAAACTTCACATCTGTTTTCTTCTCTCCAAGATACACTACTGAGTTCAGCTGTAATTATCATTACAACTCTCCTATGCGTGATTATGCATAGATTTTGTAGTCCACATTTCACAAGCTGAGTTCCATGTTGGTAACAGTAACGAGAACTCTTTCAGTTCCTAGGATATCTTGGTTCCAGTTAGTAATAGTTAAAAACCCAACACGGCTCACTACGGAGTTCTGGTTGAGACATCATGAAAAACGGAGGGCTTGTCTACAGGAGGGGTGGGGTGTTAATCTGCACTTTTTTTTTTTTTTTGCAGAATTAGGTAATATTCATTATGTAAGCCACAGTGATAGAATGCACACAGAAGAGTGTGCCCTTTGTCAATGCACATCATTGTGTACACACTCAGGCAGTTTGCTGTGAACTGAGTGTATCCCATGTCTGGCATTCTAGAATGGTATCCTATGTTGCTTTGCTGCTAAGTAGTGTGTATTCTGGGATTTTTCTTGTTGTACGTTGTGAAACACATAGCAGAATTCAGGCTAGTTCAAATATTTTTTTAACATCCCATGATTTATCTGTCTCTGCCCTGTACTGCCTTTCTGGGCAGTCTAGCACCATTTTTAAAATGCTTTTGGCAAATGTGGACATAACAATTCTCCGCACCACTGTGCTGGCAATATCTAAAATGCAGAGGCTGCTTAGGTTGTATTTTAGCCCTCAAAGCTGTATGAATTTGGCTTTGGACTACACCAGCTGCACCACTGAGCAGATGTATATAGCAGCAGGAATATACTACAGACCACCTGACCAAGATGCTGATTGTGAAATGCTCAGGAAGGTTAGAGAAGCTATAAAAATAGAAAACTCAATAGTAATGGATTTTAACTATCTCCATATTGACTGGATACATGTCACCTCAGGAAGGGATGAAGAGATAAAATTTCTAGACATCA
This sequence comes from Emys orbicularis, assembly GCF_028017835.1. NCBI lineage: Eukaryota > Metazoa > Chordata > Testudines > Emydidae > Emys > Emys orbicularis. The sequence goes on from NC_088691.1 coordinate 87,828,141, forward strand.
TTAATGACTGCTTCTTGGAACAACGAGTCTTGGAACCCACAAGAGGAGAGGCAATTCTTGATTTAGTCCTAAGTGGCGCACAGGATCTGGTGCAAGAGGTGAATATAGCTGAACTGCTGGGTAATCGTAACCATAATGTAATTAAATATAACATCCTTTTGGCAGGGGGGAGAGAGGGTGATACTATAGAAGCCCACCACAGTAGCATTTAACTTTAAAAAGGGGAACTGTCCAAAAAATGAGGAACCTAGATAAATGGACATTAAAAGAAACAGTCACAGGTGTGAAATGCCTGCAAGCCATGGAAACTTTTTAAAAACACCATAATAGAGGCTCAAAGTAAATCCCAAATTTAAAAAAAAAAAAGTCAGAGAACCCAAAAAATTCCACTACTGCTAAACAACAGAGTAAAAGAGGGGGTTAGAGGCAAAAAAGTCATCCTTTAAAATTGTAAGTCAAATCTTACTGAGGAAAATAGAGAGGTGCATAAACTCTGGCAAGTAAAGTGTAAAAGTATAATAAGGTGGGCCAAAAAAGAAGTTGAAGAGTGACTAGGAAAAGACACTAAAAAGTTAATCAGAAACAAGAAACCTGCCAAACAATCAGGTGATTGAGGTGCTAAAGGAGCACTCAAGGAAGACAAGTTAAATTAATTCTTTGAATTGGTCTTCACTGCAGAGGATGTGAGGGAGATTCCCACACCTGAGCCATTCTTCAGTGACAAATCTGAGGAACTGTCTAGAGTGAGGTGTTGATAAAGGAGGATTTGGACCAAATTAATAATTTAAATAGTAATAAATCACCCACACCAGATGGTATTCACCCAAGAGTTCTGAAGGAACTTGCAGAACCAGGAACTGTGGCATGTAACCTTTCATTTAAATCAGTTTCTGTACACAATGACTGGAGAATCACTAATGCAATGCCAATTTTTAAAAATGGCTCCAGAGGCAATCCTGGAAATTACAGGCCAGTAAGCCTAACTCCAGTACCAGGCAAATTGGTTGAAATGATAGTGAAGAACAGAATTATCAGACACATAGATGAACACGATTTGTTGGGAAGAGTCAGCACGGCTTTTGTAAAGCAAAATCATGCCTCACCAATTTATTGGAATCTTTTTAGGGGGTCAACAAACATGTAGACAAGGCTGATCCAGTTGATACAATGTACTTTGACTTTCAGAAAGCCTTTGACAAGGTCCCTTAAAAAAGGCTCTTAAGCAAAGTAAGCAGTCATGGGATAAGAGAGAAGATCCTCTCATGGATCAGTAACTGGTTAAAAGACAAGGGGGGAAAAGTAGGAATAACTGGTCAGTTTTCTGAACGAAGTGTGGTAAATAGCAGGATCCCCCAAGGATCTGTACTGGGACTTTGTGCTGTTCAAAATATTCTTAAATGATCTGGAAAAAGGAATAAATGGTGAGGTGACAAAGTTTGCATATGATACTAAATTACTCAAAATAGTTAAGCCAAAGCAGATTGAGATCTCTTTGTAACTCTTCACACAACTGGCTGCCTGGGCAACAAAAGGGCAGATGAAATTCAGTGTTGATAAATGCAAGGAAATGCACATAGGAAAACATCATCTCAACTATATATACAAAATGATGGGGTCTAAATGAGCTGTTACCACTCAAGAAAAAGATCTTGGAGTCATCATGGATAGTTCTCTGAAAACATCGGCTCAATGTGCAGTGGCAGTCAAAAAAAAATCTAGAATGTTACGAACCATTAGAAAAGAGAGAGATAATAAAACAGTAAATATCATAATGCCACTATATGAATCCATGGTACATCTACAACTTCAATACTGCATGCAATTCTGGTTGCCCAATCTCTCCAAAAAAAAAAAAAAAAAAAAAAGGTACAGAGAAGGGCAACAAAATGATGAGGGGAATGGAACAGCTTCCATATGGAAGAGGGGTTAAAAGGAGTGGGACTGTTCAGCTAAGAAAAGAGATGACTGAGGGGGGATATGATAGAGTTCTATGAAATCATGAATGGTGTGGAAAAAGTGAAAAGGGAAGCATTATTTACCCCTTCACATAAGAGCCAGGGGTCATCCAATGAAATTAATAGGCAGATTTAAAACAAAGCAGAGTCAACCTGTGGAACCTGTTGCCATGAGATGTTATGAAGGCTAAAAGAATAACTGGCTTCAAAAATAATTAGATAAGTTCATGGAGGATAGGTCCATCAATGGCTATTAGCCAAGGTGGTCAGGGATGCAACCCCATGCTCTGGGTGTCCCTAAGTCTCTGATTGCCAGATATAGGGACTCGCTGACAAGCAGCAGTGGATCACTCGATAATTGCCCTCTGTGTTCATTCCCTCTGAAGCATCTGACATTGGCCACTGTTGTAAAACAGGATACTGTGCTAGATGGTCTATTGGTCTGACCCAGTAGGGCCATTCTTGCGTTCTTATGATATGACAGCAGTAGCAACTCCTCCAGCAGCAGGGTCTTGGTGGCAGTGGAACCAGGTTGAGGACAAGGAAGAAGAGGGACACACTGAGCAATTGATAGTATGGACTGGTTCCTGGAGCAGCCTTACAGTGTACAATGTCATTTCTGGGGTCAGGAAACCAGTACAGATTGGTGGGACAGGAATGTTCTGCAGACCTGGGATGACCAGAAGTGACAAGAAACTTTCTGGATGAGGAAGGCAACCTTTCTGGAGATATGTGCAAAACTAGCCCCAGAGTTACTATGGCAGCATACCAACCTGCAGTGCACCACACCCGTAACAAGCAAATCACAGTTGCCACTGTATCTCCTTGTCTTTTTCCATAGTGGCTTTAGGCATGGCAATGCTTTACCTGGCAAGTACCTTGCTGTACTTTGCCATTGCAATAATCTCCCTGGAAAGCTCCTTGTTGGATTCCCTCTCAGTCCTTGTATACTGCCTCCACCTCTCTGCATTTTTTCTTTTTTTGAGAGGGTTTCTGTAAAGATGTCCATAAATATTTTATCAGACATTTTCTGTTTTCTCCCCCTCAGGTTTGCCAGCTATTCTGCCACTGATAAAGCAGCAGTTGTGAAGAATCTGGCCAGTGCAGGTGCTATAGCTGTGGTGGTATGTGAGTGGGTTAATGTGGGTCAGGAGGGGACAATTAAACGTAGATGCTGCACCTGGAGGGGAACCAGGGACTGATAAGGCCTAATGGCAGATGAAGCCCAGCTGGAGGAGGATCTGGGCTAGGATTATAAAACCAGAAAGAGAGCACAGGGATGGGGTCTGTAGTCACTCCCTAAAGGGAAAGGGAGTTAGCTAGGGACAAGGAGGAGATCCAGGGGAAGAGTAAACCCTGGGATTCTGCACTGGATTAGGGAGTCTCACAAGAGGCATAGAGGGGTAAGTAGTCCTAGGGAGGGAGCAGAGGAAGCTCCGTTGTTAAACCCAGAGTTGGGCCAGGAGATAGAGAGGGAGGTAGGAAGGAGCCCAGGGAAACAGCAACTGAGAATTGAACACAGATGTGTTGCTAGTCAGAGGGTCTTTGGGCTGGAACATAGAGTAGTGTGAGTGTCTGTGTTTCCCTACCAGCCACTTGGAAAATGGCACTGGACCTAGACTTAGAACAGAGCGCTTCCTTAAACAGTGTCTGAATAGTTTGTCTACTTTGACTTTGTTATCCTGGAGGAGGTGGTTTATATAGTGACCTGGCCAGACAGTCAAGTCACAAAGAGGGGAGAGTGGTCACAGCATTAGTAACTGAAGGCAGGGAGTGCCAGATGGAGTGAGAATTAGTTTGCAGACCTACCCACAAGGAGGAGCACCTGCAGTGAGTGGAACCCCTTTATTGGGTATTTAAAATGTGACAAGTAGTTGTTGTTCATATTCTGAACAATGAGGCTGTGATAGCATTTTTTAATATGCATTTCTGCCTTTACCTCACTGAGATTCTTCCCAGTCTTGGGGGAACCTTTAAGATAGCAAATAGTGTGTGCATTGGGATTTCTGCCTGTGAAACATATGCTGTGGTACCTTTTTTTTTTTTAATAATATAATATGGAGATATACCTATCTCACAGAACTGGAAGGGTCCCTGAAAGGTCATCGAGTCCAGTCCCCTGCCTTCGCTAGCAGGACCAAGTATTGATTTTTGCCCCAGATCCCCAAGTGGCCCCCTCAAGGATTAAACTCACAACCCTGGGTTTAGCAAGCCAATGCTCAAACCACTGAGTTACCTCCCCCCCCCCTTGGAGGTGGGGATGGGGTGGGGTGGGAATTATGTTCCCACTCTGGGGATGGTGTTTGGTATGGTATTCCTGGTCTGGCTTTGCAGTTTTGTATCACTGTTTCAGGAGTGGAAGGGAGTTGTGAGCTATACCGGTGGGCAGCTATTCCTCAATCTCTAAACAAAAATTGAGCAATTTCCAGCCTTAGATTTTGATTGTCCCATGCAGACATGTTGATAGTGAGGAGAAAAATAGATAGGATTCTGCAATGATGGCCTGAAGCATTCACTGTCACCAGTCCCTGAGAATTCATGTTACAAAGAAGCTATGCTCTTTGTGTCTTTACAGGCATGCAGTATCAGAATCTACCTCATGTAGAGTAAGAACATTACACACAAACTTCTCTTCAAATATGGCATGGGGTATTATAGGCTGTGGCTGCACCACATTGACGGTTGCTATTTTGAGGTGGAAAGTGGGGTCTGGGGGAAGTGGGCCAGTGTTTGCCTGGCAGACCAACTGAGGAAAGGGGAAAGGAAAACAAGCCCAGGGCCATGTGTCTTCCATGGCATAGTCAGTATTCATGGCTTTAGCATGAGATGGAGGTTGATTGCCCAGATAGAGTAGATGCCATTTTGGAAAAGTATATAGGGTGGTTGGTGTGAACAGACCATGTGAGCTGATGTGGGAAGAGAGGCAGGTGTAGACCTCTGCCTAGGAAAGACTTCTAGCTCACATCCACCTACAATGGCTGAGGTTCTGGGGCACCCAGAACAAAGGCTAGCACAGCAGTAGATCATAATAACTAAGGTTACGATTTAGTCACAGGTATTTTTAGTGGACAGGTCATGGGCAATAAACAAAAATTCACAGCCATGACCTGTCCATGACTTATACTATAAATACCCAAAAATAACAGGAGTACTTGTGGCACCTTAGAGACTAACAAATTTTATAATTTTATACTATAAATACCCGTGATTAAATCTTAGGGGGGGCATTTCTGGAGGGGGGGGCTGCCAGGGGTGTGTGGTCCTGTGGGTGTGTGGTCCTGTGGCACCAGCTGCCGGGAGGGGCACTGCTGGGGGGGGGGGGCAGCGACACCAGCTGCTCAGGGGCCGCTGGAGCAGTGGCTGCTCCGGCTGCCCGGGACCGCTCCTCAGGGTGTCTCTGGGGCCAGTGGCCGGAGGTCACCCGAGCAGCAGCAGGAGCAGCAGCGGCCGATGCGGTTGGCTGCAGAGCCACTTTGGCAGCAGCCATGTGGCTGTCCCTGGGGCTGTCCCTGTAGCCAGCTGCTTGGACAGCCCTGGAGTCAGCCACGATGGCCGCTGCAGAAGTCACAGAGATCATGGAAAGTCACGGAAAGAATCTGCAACATCTGCGACCACTGTGACAGACATGGAGCCCTAATAATTAAACACATTAAAGGTTAAATAATACATTATTTTTTTTAAAAAATCTGGCAAACTGAGATTCCCTCCATAGGATCAGCCTCAATCCCAATCTGGGTTTCTGCCTAAGATTTAGGATTGGTGCTCTAAGGAGTTGGGCTCACCTTCTACCTGGCCAGCATCAGGGTCCTGATTCCTGAAGAGATCCTGGCTTTCTGGAGAGAACTCTTCATGGCCCTCTCATGCTCACCCCACAGTGAGTCTTGCTGCTCATCCTTGGAGAGGAGACTAAAGATGGCCAGAAGGTTCCGCAAGCTGCTTGGGAGGATGATCATGTAAAATACTGTCTAGTGCCTCAAAAAATGGACTAGTTACATGTGTCCTACTGGATTTTTTTCCTGTTGTCTCTGATTTTAATGTAGGCGCTCCTGAACTGCTTGCTCTTTGTTCAGCACCATTCAATGTCCTGATGTTTGGCCTCTCAAGCAAAACTGCCTAGTAAAAGACCACAAAAAAGTATTTTATTGCTGTGGCTGGCCACAAGATCTTCCTGCACTGATGCTTCTTCCCAGATAACTGGGATCCAGAATCTCAGGGCAACTCAAACTGGCTGCTTGAAGCATGTTGAAGGGCTTCTGGAATAGTGCAGGTGTGATAAACTGGAATCCAGGAGTGAATGGACAAAATCTGGCTATGTGCCAGCTTACAAATATGGGGGAGTGGGACATTTTAGTCAGAGCAGGAGAGGGCATGCAGGTAAACCAACAGGTCAGTACTGGTCACATGCAAAGCAGTGTGGGATAGCAGTTGGAAGACTGCCAAAGCAGTGTGTAGCAATATTGCATGGACACAAACAGCAGACCAGACTAATGCGCCTAGCAGCAAACTGAGTTCACTTTGAAAGAGGCCTCTATGGTTCACAATAAATGCAGTCAGTGAGCTACAATGAATTGTGTGTATGCAAGTGTTTTCGAAGCAGATTAACTTGAAAGTTGAAGATTAAACCCTCTGTGTAGACAAGTCCTGAAAGTTTTATTTAGTGCCTCATGTACTTTACACTTAAATAACATTATCAAAGAGGTCAAATGGGATACTATAGGGATTACAGAAACATGGTGGAACAGCATTCTTCCACGAGTGGAATATAGGTATTGAAGGGTTTGTGCTGTTTAGGAGAGAGAGGAATAAAGGTAATGGGATACCATTGTACATCAATGAAGCAATCTGGACAAAACAAAATCTGTTTGGGTCAAAATCACTTTTTAAGGAAGGATTGTAAAAAGAGGTTCTATTAGGATAGTGTTAGGGGTCTCCTATAGACTCTTTGGGTTCAACTCAGATATGAATAAAGATTTGTTTAGTATTACTAGAGATACATACTACTGAGAATTGTCAGAATGGAAGACAACTTTCTGGATACAGTTTGGAAAATAAATGCCACTAAGGGTGATCCAGCTGCATCGCTCAGGGGTGTGAAAAAGTCATACCCCCTGAGTGACATAGTTAAGTCCCTGTGCAGACACTGCTAGGTTGACCACAAAATTCTTCCATCAACATAGCTATTACCACTAGGGAAGGTGGATTACTTATGCCAACAGGCTTAGGTAGTGTCTACACTGAAGTGCTACAGTGGTGCAGCTGTGCCGCTGTAGCATTTCAAGGGTAGACAAGCTCAGTAAGGTAAGGCCCAGTTATTCCTGAATATGATAGAAAACCATTTTCTTCATCAAATTATTCCTGAACCAGCAAAAGGTGATGCAATTTTAGAGTTGCTGTTGGTAAGCAGTGAGGATGTCATAGAGCTAGTTGCAGGAAATCTCTTTGGATAGAGTGATCATGAGTTGATTCAGTTTATATTAAATGGAAGGATAATCAAAAGCAGGTCATCAACTGTTTTTATTATTATTTCAAAAGGGCAGACTTTGGGAAATTAAGGGAATTAGTTAAAGAGAACAAGTAGACTGAAGAGCTCAAGGACTTAAATGTGGAGGAGGCTTGGAATTTCTTCAAGTTAACTATGGAAAAACGATCTGAAATTTGCTTCCCAAGCCAGGGGGGAAAGTTGTAGGGAAAGGCTCGAGACCCAGCTGGATGAATAATCACTTCAAAAATGTTGGAGTAAGAGTGGAGTAATGGAGTAAGTAGAGAGCCTATATGGAATGGGAAAAGGGGGTTGATCCACAAGGAAAGATGCATCTTGAAGGTTAGACAATGTAGGAATAAAGTGAGAATTGCTAAAAGTCCAGCTGAAATAGCTCTTGCCAAGGAAATTAAAATAAATAAAGCGAATCAGGAACGAGGAGGTTGGGCTATTATGCAGTGTGAATGGGACGGAGATTAAAGATAATCTACACATGGCCCCAAAACTAAATTAATACTTTGCTTTGGTTTTCAATAACAATAATATGTAACTGGAGAATGAAGGCAGGATGGCTGATGGAAATAAGATTATAGAAATGCAAAATCTCACATCTGAGGAGGAAGAAAATCTTAGCATAGTGTGCTCAAATGGGGGTTTCCATCCCAGAATACTGAAAGAATTGGCACAAGATTGCTAGTCCAATAGCAAGGATTTTCAATAAATTCATCTATTGCTAGAAAATCATTAACATCATATCCCTATTTTAAAAAGAGGAACAAAGTGATCCAGGCAATTACAGGCCTGTTATTCTGACTTCAGTAGCATTCAAGCCTTTAGAACAAATTATGAAGAAAAGGATGATTAATTTGATGGAGGTAAATAGTAAAGGGGATGTAATATTACATGGGTTTACCAAAGATAGATCCTGCCAGACTAACCTAATTTCCTTGCTTGATAAAATCCCTTTTTTAATGATAAGGGAAATGCAGTAGATATTGGACTTCTGCAAAGTTTTTAACGTGGTAACATATTGCAAATTATTAGTTAAATTAGAGAAAATGGGGATTAGTACAAGAATTGTAAGGTGGGTAAGGAACTGGCTAAATGGAAGAAGGCAACAAGTTGTGCTAAAAGGTGAACTATTGGACTGAGGGGAGTTCCTCAAGGATTGGTCTTGGGACCAATCTTATTCAAGATTTTTATTTAATGACCTTGTCACAAAAAGTGGAAGCTAATGAAACTTGCTGGAACAAAGTTGGGGTGCATCACCAATTCAGAGGATTGAAATATTACTCTGGAAGATCTAGATGATCTTGAAAACAAGAGTGGCAGAAGTGGGATAGAATTCAGTAGTACAAAGTGCATGATCTTGCATTTTGGGTCTAATAAGAATTTCTGATACAAGCTGGAAGCTGATCAGTAGGAAGTGACAAAGAAGGGGGGAGACCTGGGTGTGTGGGTCAATCATGGTATGTCTGAGCCACCACAATGAAATGGCTATGAAATAGGCATATGCAATCCTAGGATGTATTGGGTGAACAAAACAGTAGAGCTAGAGAAGTATTAATGTCATTGTACAAGGCACCTGTAAGGCCTTATTTGGAAGACTGTGTACAGTGCTAGTCACCCATCTTCAAGAAAGATGACTGCACCTTGTCCAATATTAATTCAAGAACTATTAGGATAAAGAGGGGAATGAAAGTCCTATCATAAAGAAGAGACTGGAATTGCTTAGCTTGTTTAGCCTAGCAAAAACAAATCTGATATGATTACACCCATGATCTATTTATAGACAGCAAACACCAAAGAAGGCAAAGAGCTATTTAAGCTCAAGTACCATGTTGGCACAAGAACAAATAAGTATAAACTTGCCATGAATAAATTCAGGCTGAAAATTAGAAGAAGGTTTCTCACTATTAAAGGAGTGAGGTTCTGGAACAGCATCTCAATTATGGAGGCTAACAACTGATTAGTTTTGAGAGAAAGTGGACAAATTTGAGTGCTTGTGATGGGCAGGGGGCAGCAGCCCGGTGGCCCACCCCAAACGTATTCTGGGGTCATTTTTTATCTTTTTTTCCCTCTGAAGCAACAGGGATGGCCACAGCTGGAGATGGGATACTGGATGGGATGGATCAGTGTTCTGAGCATTCTCTCTCTCAGGTGCTTGGCTGGCTGGTTCTTGCTCACATGCTCAGGGTCTAACTGATCAGCATAGGTGGAGTCAGGAAGGAATTTTCCCCAAGGCCAGATTGGCAGTGTCCTTGGGAGGGTTTTGCCTTCCTCTGCAGCATGGATTGCAGGTCAATTGCCTAGATTATCTTTGTATATCTCTCTCTTAATCATTTCCCTGCCATTTCAGGTGCCTTGGGCATTGGTGTGTCTTAGTCCCTCCTATTTTTTCCCCTGTTGCACTTTGGTTTCATTCAAGTTGTTGGGTTTAATGTGTGTGGGTCCTGGGTGGTGGTGGTGGCCAGCAATATACAGGAGGCTAGACTAGGTGATTGGCTGGTCCCTTCTGCACTTAGTTCTCAAGAAAAGTCTTAGTATTGTATTTTATTTTATAATTTACTTGCAGTTAGATTATGAAATGATTCTCATCTGTCCGACATGAGTCACTGTCCTACTGGAATTAAACACTAAATAATGTGATGGAGTTGACATACTTCAGAGAAGACAGCAAGAGAAGAATTCATACTTTCCTGTAATGGTTTTTCCTTTATCATTGATGATTCAGTTGGTTGAAGCATTGTATGACTAATTTTATTTCTTCCTAAAGAAAACTGGTATTTCTTGGATTTCATTGATCTGTTTCAAATCCGTATTGAACCCAATTGGAAACTTTCACTCGATAGGTGGCCAGTGTTCTAGTCAGTGGCATCTGCACCTGTTCAAACAGTACCCTATCCAACCCTGGTATTTCAATTGAATCTGGCTGGCCATCTTTTGACAGCTGGTTCATCAGATCCACATTGTCTGTGCAGTGTAGCTTTATTGCACAGAGCCCCCAAGGCACCTATATGTCGTTATCTAAATCTGTCCACTCCTATCCTATAATGATGTTCACAGTGGAAATATGATTCAAACCAGTCACCAGTGCTGAATTATTTCCTTTTGCTACAGAAGAAATACGACTGACTTTCTTTGATAAAGTTCTATCCTTTAGGGCCTCATTAGGAAGGACATTTATAGACTTCTTACACTGAGGGAAAGGCTTCTATTAAGGAGGTTTGATTGTTTGAATTCATCTAGATAAGCAGATTATTCAAAATACAACACATGTACAAGATTTCTCATCAGATTTTGTAAACAGCATTTATATGCATCTGATATCATATGGTGTAAAAATGCCCCTTTTTGTTACAAAAGATCCAAACAGCATTTGAAAGACAAATTTGTTTTGATCTATTTATAATGCAACATTTTATTAGCAAAATGCCCAGACTTGATCACAAATTTCATTTGAAGCATATGAGACTGTCCTGGAAAATATTAAACTTCTTTAGATTGTAAACCCTCCAGAACAATTATTGCCATTTCTAAGTTTGTGTGGTGCCCAGCACAATGGGGTCCCCAGCACAATGGGGTCCCAATCTTGCCTAGTGCCTATTGGAGCAATAACAAAAGGGATTCTGGAAAAAAATCTGAGACACTGAGGACCCAAATCTTTATTCTGACACTTTTTAAACATAAAATATTTCACAGGTCACCTATATGTAACTAATATAGTTTTGGAGGAACTCTAATTTTTATCATCTCTATTTCAGGTTTTATTATTTTCCAAATATTTTTAACATATCAAGATATCTGTGAAACTCAAAAATTCTGATGCATCCTTGACAACAGTCTCAAAGCTCCACCATAATTAATCTCTCTAAGGCAATTAGACCCCTATATTTTGCACTTTCTGTATCTCTAGGCAATACAAAAAACAACAAAGTTCTGACTCTTGTTTTACAAAAGATGTTTATCCAAAGAATCAATTGCAATTTTAAAATTTCCCCAGATCATAAAGACATCCTGTAAAATGTCTTTTGGATGAACTATACATAAGAGTCATTAAAAAGTTTTTAAGGGAGTACATCTTTTGAGAGAATTATTGAATCTCTTCAGTGATCTAATGTGGCAAATTATCAATTTAACCAGTCATGGAAGTGCTCTTTTGAGAATCATTGTGGGTGGTTTGTTAAAAAGCGGTAGTTGAGAAGTTTAAATATTGTACTGAATTAGTCTTCTGCAAGTAACTTGCCAACACAGCTACTGAAAATTAACCCATCAACTTTATAGTTTGGGAATTAATACAGATCAGCAGCACTTACCCCCTGCCCCCGCTTGCTAATGATTCTGCATTTTACTCAATCAAGTAATCCCATTGAGGTCAGTTGGATTAATCTGATGGGGACCATTCATATGAATAATGGTTGTAGGACTAGTCCAATAGTTAGTACAGAAACTTTGCAAGTTTCTCTTCAAAACAAAATCACTGGGAGGATCAGTTGCAAACCATGAAATGTTTTATTATGTGGTCACCATTTTAAAAATATGCTGACTCTAAGGATGTTGTCACACCTACTATTTTTCTTGTATACCTTATTAATTATGGAACTTAATGCAGCATAAATAAGAGCTTGGTGTGAAGGCCTTCTGCTGTGTGTGGCTACTGTTTCATTAGGCCTCAATCCAGGAAAACATTTAAACACATGCTTAAATTTAAATCTGATTAATTTAAATGATTAACATTAAGCACATGCTTAAGTGCTTTGCTGGACCAAACCATTATTTCCCATATTCTAGCTCAATGCACATATTTCTGTTAGTATATACTCCTGCTTGTTCCAATAAAAGTTAAAGAATAGGAAATGCAACTTTTTCCCTAACATATTATATAATGTCATTCATTCGAGAAATGAGTTTATCTATAATGCGTTTCTGCTGATAGGGTCTAAAGTTTTCTCAACCTATATTTCCTTGTAATAAATATGTTGAAATATGAATGTACCATTTCCCTAATCCATCAGACAAATCACATTCATCACCCTCAGCATATGCTTTTTGGTAGCAATTTTGCCAATATTTTATTTATTCTCTCTTGATTTGTAGACATCCAAGGGGGGGAAACCCAGCAACAGACCACTTAAAATAGCAGGTAATAGATATGCTAAAGGTATAAATGATTGCATATAAAATCTGGGATATGCAAAGTACAGAGTCAGTATTAAATATATTCTTGACCTCATGGGCCTGCTCCTGCTTCTATTGAAATCAGTGGCAGAAATTCCAATAGTAGTATTGGACTATTTATGTACTTGTACAGTTTAAGGTCCCAATCCTGCAAGTGATCTGAGGCCCTGGTCCTGCACCATTAAAGTCACTGGGAGCTATGCCATTGCCTTCAATGGTAATAGGGGCCAAACCCTAAATGAAGTATCCTCATTGAAGTCAATAGGCATGGGCCATATTTTCAGATTGTTTAAATGGGTATAGTTCAGTTGAAGACATGGGAGCTATCATTTACACTGAAGATCTGGCCCCATATTCTTGTATCTATTTCAATGTTGGGGACGTTTGGATTGCTGTTTTACTTTCATTCACAGGCCTATATAGTCAGCTAGGGCCCCATCCTGAGAGGTGCTTGAGTACTTTCAAATATCACTTACGGGTAAATTGTTGGGAGCAGAGGGTGTTCAGTATGCCCCAGGATTGGGGCAGCTAGAGAATTATCCACAGTCTCATTCTCAGCTTGATCCTGCACCCTTGATTGCATTAGCAGCGGGAAGCAAGTTTTAGGGCCAAAAGGAGGGAAGAGCTCACAGTGACCCTGCAACCCTAACTCTGAGAAATCCCATCTCTTAAACATCTGTACTTTTTTATTTAAAACATACTAAACCATTGTGTTTAAAATAGCTGCTCTAATTGGGTAGTCTAACTGGGATGGACAGAAATAGACTAGTGGGTCTATTAATGTGCTCAGGTGGGTAAATTATGCTGTATTTATCATAAAAAAAATCTCCTGCTTATTGGCCTGCAGCACAAAATTAAATTTACCTTAGTCTTAGAGTTTTGTCTATTTTTGCCAATCTCCGGTAAAAAGCAAAACTTTCTCTACACGATTTCTAGTGTTCATTTCATTATAGGTTTTCTAATTTCCTTCTTAAAAATTCCAATTCTAGCACACAGTTCATTAGTGAAGGAATGCTAGGCTTTTCAGTGAATAATGCACCAAACACTTCAACTAATATATGGGGATTTCCAAACATGGGATATTCTTTATTAACCAGCCACTCACTTCATATCTGAATTGCAGATCTCAACAGGTGCTTCACTACAGTGAGACATGCAACATGCTGTGAAATACTACATCTGCTTAAAAATTTCCAACCCATGTAGGACTTCTTTTCGTGCACCTATTATTAGGAAATAAAACTGATGACAGAAAATAGTTTTTACACAATTATAGAATTACATGGCTTTGCATCTTAGGCATTAATATGCCCTCCATGACCACAGTACCTTGCAATCCTTAATGTAGTTATTCTCAGAGCACCCCTGTGTACATATTGGGGTGGTCACCCACTCCTGACTGGGGAGGGTTAAAGCCAGCCCTGCAGAGGGGTGGGGCTGTGGAAGGAAAGACCTGGGCTGATGGGGGGGGGGAAAGCAGCTGCAGCTGGGCCACACCCCAATCAGAGCCCAGCTGGCCCTATAAAGACTTGAGACAGGAGCAAGGAGACACTCACTCTCTGCATTTAGAGACAGAAGGGTCTGGCTGTAGGGACCTTGAGACAGGGTACCTGGATGGAGCGGGGCTGGGGGAAGACAGAGGAGCTGGGGAGCTCCAGCCTGAAAAGCCCCAGGCTGTGGCCTAGCATTGGGCCAACAGGTACTGGGGGTTGCAGAGGGCAGCCCAGGGGTAGGCAAAGGCAGCAGGTCCAAACCCAACCTTGCCTGTGATGAGTGGTTGATTCTGTAGTCTGCCCCAGGGAGTGGGGCTAGATGGTGACTGGCAGTAGCCTTACACTGAGGTGAGGTGGGGTTAGTGGGTGGGGGGTTCCCCTGGCAGGGGAGACCCAGTGTGTGTGGGTACTGCCAGGGGGCAGCACCCAGAGCAAGGGGCACCGGGGTCCTGGGAGGGACATGGGGGCCAGGGGCAAGGTGGATCACCGGCCTGCAGAGGGCGTTCCAGAGCTGGGATGAGCTAATTCCCAGAAGAGACCAGCAGGAGGCGCCACAGGGGTGAGTCTGACCCCCTTACACCCTGTAGGTTGGAGAAGTACTATATTATGATTTTACAGATGGGGAAGTAAAGCACAGAGAAGCTAAGTGATTTACACGGGGTCATGTAGGAAGTCTGTGACAGAGCAGAGTAACCTCAGTCTCTCAAAGTCCCAGGTTGCAATATTTTTTGGCTCAGCCACCCCTCCATATGTGCAAAGAGGTGGACAGATCACACTTCAGTGGCATAGCAACCATGTGGCTGGAGCAATGATTGGGCCATGGCTTAAGGAACTTTGAGCAAGTGCAAAAACTTGAGGTGAATAAGGGTGTTTGCTTCTGTCAGCCCCTTCATCCCCCATAACTGATGGCTCATAGCCTGTCTGGCAGACACACCAATATGATGTGGCTGTGAAAAAAGCTAATGCAGTCCTAGGAGGCATTGATTGAGGTATTTCCAGTAGAGACAGGGAATTGTTAGTACCATTATACAAGGCATTGATGAGACCTCATCTGGAATAATGTGTGTAGTTTTGGTCTCCCATGTTTAAGAAAGATTAATTCAAACTGGAACAGGTGCAGAGAAGGGCTACTAGGATGATCCAAGGAATGGAAAACCTACCTTATGTGAGGAGACTCAAAGAGCTTGGCTTGTTTAACCTAACCAAGAAGGCTGAGGGGATATATGATTGTTCTCTATAAATACATCAGAGGGATAAATACCAGGGAGGGAGAGGGGTTATTTAGGTTAAGTGCCAATGTGAATTCAAGAACAAATGAATATAAACTGGGCATCAACAAGTGAAGGTGAAGGTTTCTAACCACCAAAGAAGTGAAATTCTGGAACAGTCTTGCAAGGGGAGTAGTGGGGACAAAAAATCTAACTGGTTTCAAGATGAGTTTGATAAGTTTATGGAGGGGGTAACATGATGGGACTGCCTACAATGGTATGTGGCCCATCGGTGACTGCCAGTAGCAAAAATCCCCAGCGGCTGGGGATGGGACACTAGATGGGGAGGCTCTGAGTTATTAGAGAATTCTTTCCCAGGTATCTGCCTAGTGGGTCATGCCCCCATGCTCAGGGTCTAACTGATTGCCATATTTGGGGTGGGGAAGGAATTTTTCCCTGGGTCAGATAGGCAGAGACCCTGGGGGGTTTCGCCTTCCTCTGTAGCATGGGGCATGGGTCACTTGCAGGTTTAAACTAGTGTAAATTATGAATTTTCTGTAATTTCAAAAACAGAAAACAGAACCCCCCCTTGGGACTGCCACCTGATGTGCTGAGACTACCTCTGATCCCATTTTCCCTGCCAGCTTGGGACTTCAGTGCCCTGCCTGGTTATGCCAGACATGCTCGCCTGCAACAGACACAGACCCAGGTCTGAACCATGTCCCCCAAAAGCTGCAGGCTTAACTGAAAACAGCTTGAGAAGTGCTCCTGTCTCCAGCACTCAGACACTCAGTTCTCAATGGGATCCAAACCCCAAATAAATCCGTTTTACCTTTTATAAGCTTTATACAGGGTAAACTCATAAATTGTTCACCCTCTATAACACTGATAGAGAGAGATGCACAGCTGTCTCCCTCCTCTCTCCCCCTGGCATTAATACATACTCTGGGTTAATTAATAAGTAAGTGATTTTATTAAATACAAAAAGTAGGATTTAAGTGGTTCTAAGCAAAATAAAATAAAACATGCAAGTCTATGCCTAATACAGTAGGAAACTAAATACAGGTACATCTCACCATCAGAGATGTTCCGATAAGCTTCTTTGACAGACTAGCCTCCTTCTAGTCTGGGTCCAGCAATCTCACATAGGGTGACCAGACAGCAAGTGTGAAAAATTGGGATGGGGGTGGAGGGGTAATAGGAGCCTATATAAGAAAAAGACCCAAAAATTGGGACTGTCCCAATAAAATCAGGACATCTGGTCACCCTACACTCACACCCCTGTAGTTACTGTCCTTTGTTCAGGTTTCTTTCAGGCATAGCCTCTCGACCCCAAGGAGATCTCTTGAGCAAGTTGAAGACAAAATGGAGGGGTTTTCCTAGGGGCATATATAGTCTCTCTCTTGTTGGTGGAAACCCCTCTCTTCCCCTGTGTAGAATCCAGCTACAAAATGGAGTTTTGGAGTCACATGGATGGACAAGTCACATGTCCATGCATGACTCAGTTTTCTACAGGACGTTCCCAGGAAAGCTCAGATGTGGATTGGTGTCTATCAAGGTTCATTGTTAACCAAGTACTCCCAATTACTTGAATAATCCCTTCACACTATGTTGACCAAATCTGCCTTAGGTGCTTTCTACAGCAAACACTTTAAATACAAGCATAGAGCCAATGCTCATAACTTCAGATATAAAAAATGATACATGCATACGAATAGGATGAATGCATGCAGAAGAACATAACCTTTGCAAAGATATGTTACATGGCATATCTAACATAAAACATATTCCAGTTATCATATTTACACTCATAAACATATTTCTATAAAGCATTATGGGGTGCAACGTCACAGTCACAGAAATGTTAAAGTACTAAAAGCTAGCAGCTGGGCCTATTTACATGTTACAGTACATGCTTTAAAGTCCAGACTGTAGATTACCAGCAGCTGTAGAGGAAACTTTCACTCTTTGGCCCTTGTGCAGGGGCCAGGTATGGTGCCACCATGTGACTGTATGAGGCAAGTAGCCTCACTGCTCTTTCCCAGTGGTTCAGGTATGTACATCTCTGCATTTGCCAGTAGAGCTTGCATACTGCATCTTTCAACAACCGTAATGAGATCACACTAGACATTCCTCTTTCAATTGGAGTAGAAGGACTAGAACCTGGATTTCCTGTTTCCTACATGAGTGCCCTCACTACTGGGCTATAGAGTCATTCTCAACCATTATGGTCCAATGCACATGTAATTAGTTGTATACAATAGAACTGCTTCAACAGTGAGACAGAGACATGGGCCCCAGAAGACCCCATAGCAGTGATTAGGACACTCTTTTAGGAGGGGTTGACTCAAATTCAAATCCGTTGTCCACATGAACTGGAGGGTGGGGGAAAGGGGAGAACTGAACCTGGGTCTCTGGTCTCTGAACCAGATGAGAGCTCTAACCACTGGGTTAGAAGTTATAAAGGGAGGCACCACCATCTGCTCTGGTTATTTTTTAGAATGGGTTTAGGTGTGCTCTGGGAACAGCTTCTGGATTGGGACCCACAGGTGATATAAGCAAAGGAATGCCTAATTTGAGGATCCATCTTCAGAAAGAGCATGCATCAGTCAGTGCAAAGCAATAGAGATAAAAACAGGATATAAAGTCTACTAACCTTGTGTAGTACCCAGAACGCTATCAAAACTTCCAAGACACATGCATGAATCTTCAAAGAGGTTTCTTTTATCCAGATTTATGATTTCCTGGGATTAAATAACCCTTTTTAAAAAATTAAGGTAATTTATTTACAAATTGTAAAATTTCTCCAAACTGATGTTCTTTGCTGTAAACTTCAGATAAAACCACAATGTGATTTTCTAAGGACAATTTATTCTTAATTTTGTTTTCACTTTCCAAACGTAGAAAAAAAAATCTGTTTTATCCTTAATCTGCTCTGTTCTGGAGCAATTGTTACAAAAGTGGAAAGGGTACCATTTTAAAGATAACCATTTAGGCATGGAATATATTTTTATGAAAAGGGTAGTTTGGCAAATGAACATTTTAATTGATTTCTAACTGTGTTACATGGGTAAAAAAGCAGATTAAGATATAATTGATCAAATTGCAAATGGACGATTTGTATATGAAACAATTGACAGTCTGGTAAAAATATGTATACTGCAACTTATTTGTTACTGCTATGTCTTCAAATAGGATTGTATTCCTAGCAGAGGATTGCTAAGGTAGGCATAGGAAAATGTAGATGAGCAAATCTTATTAAGTCCTAGTACAGGTAATAATATCCCTAAAGAAGATGCATTGCTTCTTAAATCAATACTAATCTTGATCTTCAGCAAAAGGTAATCAAGTATTTATTATTTAATTGTGGCAGTGACTAGGAGCCCCAGTAATAGACCATGATCCCATTGTTCTAGTAGCTGTACTAACACAACAAAAAGACAATCCCTGCTCCAAAGATCTTACAATCTCAGGCCTGGTCTACACTACCCGCCTGAATCGGCGGGTAGAAATCGACCTCTCGGGGATCGATTTATCGCGTCCCGTCAGGACGCGACAATCGATCCCCGAATCGACGCTCTTACTCCACCAGCGAAGGTGGGAGTAAGAGCCGTCGACGGGAAGCCGCGGAGGTCGATTTTGCCGCCGTCCTCACAGCGGGGTAAGTCGGCTGCGATACGTCGAATTCAGCTACGCTATTCGCGTAGCTGAATTTGCGTATCTTAAATCGACCCCCCCCTGTAGTGTAGATGTAGCCTAAGTAATTACACGTGTTAGGGAAGCATTTGAGGTACAGGTCTCAGAAGTATCACCCCAAAGGACGCTGCAACCACCTGGCTGCAGTCTGGTAACAGCTAGCAATCTTGGTTTCAAATGCTAAGTGTTTTGCTGACTCACTGTTGTAGGTGGCATATTAGCCCACTTAACTATAAAGGGAAGTGGAAGTGGGTCAAAAAGGGAGAGAGAAAGAAGTGAGGGTATGGATTGAATCCAGAGCGTAGCCAAACTTTGGAAGCCAGCTTGAACTAGATGTTGTGTGGTTCATTTTCAGTTATTTTTGTAAGTTAGGGCTACCATATGTCCAGATTTCCCCGGACATGTCCGGCTTTTTGATCTATAAATAGCCGTCCAGGGGGGGATTTCTAAAAATCTAAAAATGTCCAGGATTTCCCCCCAGTCGGTTATTTATAGATCAAAAAGCGGCGCAGCTCGGCAGCCAAAGCCCTTTCTCAGCTCCCCCCATCCCCTGCAGCCTTAGCATGCCCCCGGCCCTGCAGCTGTCTTCCCCCTCCTCCCCTCCCCTGAATGCTCCGCCCCCCTGCTCCTCCCCCTCCCCTGCTTCCCGCGAATCAGATCTTCGCGGGAAGTCTGAAAAGAAGCAGGGGCAGGCGGGCAGCAGCAGGTAAGTTGGGGCTGGAGGGACGCGAGGAGGAGGGCTCCGGGGAGGCGCGGCGCGGCCCAGTCCGGCCCCGGCCGAGCGGCTCCAGCCCCGGCCGGCCCCGGCCGAGCGGCTCCAGCCCCGGCCGGCCCCGGCCGAGCGGCTCCGGCCTGGCTCAGGCCCCGGGGCACCGGCCCCAGTTCCGGCCGAGCGCACTGGCCCATCCCCGTCCCCAGCGGCTCCAGTTCCAGCCGAGCGCGCCGGCTCCGGCCCGGCTCGGGCCCTGGGGCACCGGCCCCAGTTCCGGCCGAGCGGCGCCAGCCGAGCACCCCCGGCCCCGACCCCAGCGGTTCCGGCCCGGCTCGGGCCCCAGGGCGGCGGCCCTGGTTCCGGCCGAGCGTGCCAGCCCCAGCGGCTCCGGCCTGGCTCGGGCCCCAGGGCGGCCGGCCCAGCCCCGGACAAGCACCTCCGGCCTGGCCCCAAGCCCCGCAACTCCGGCCAGAGCACAGCCCGATTCCTGGGCTCTTGTTAAAGCCGGCCCTGGTCGGGGACAGGTAGGGGGGGTTGGATGGGTCGGGAGTTCGGGGGGGGGGCTGTTAGGGGGGCAGGGGTGTGGAGAGGGGTTGGGACAGTCAGGGAGCAGAGGGGGTTGGATGGGTCAGGAGTTCTGGGGGTCCTGTCAGTGGGCGGGGAGCAGTTGGACAGGGCATGGGAGTCCCGGGGGTCTGTCTGGGGGCGGGGGTGTGAATATGGGGTGGGGCTGTGGATAAGGGTCGGGGCAGTCAGGGGACAGGTAGGGTCTTAAGGGAGCAGTTAGGGTGGGGGGTTCTCAGGAGGGGGGCAGTCAGGGGACAAGAAGCAGGGAGGCTTAGGTAGGGGGTGGGGTCCTAGGGGGCAGTTAGTGGCAGGGGTCCCAGGAGGGGGCAGTCAGGGGACAAGGAGCAGGGGGGGTTGGAGGTTCTGAGGGGGGCAGTCAGGGGGTGGGAAGTGGGAGGGAGTGGATGGGGGCAGGGCAGGGGTGGGGCTAGAGCGGGGCTCCTCCCCCCCGTGTCCTCTTTTTTGATTGTGCAAATATGGTAACCCTATGTAAGTAAAGCCAAATTTCAGGAAGTAGGTCTGATTCAGCCTGCTACAACCTTTGTAAAATGTGTTTGGAACAGGATGTGGCACTCCCTTGTTCACAAAACACTTGGAATGCTGTTCTTGGGATTTCAGAGAACTTTAGAGCCTAGGTGGATCCCAGGGGGAAAAGTATAGTATCAGCAAACCCATGGGGAAGTGGCTCGTGTAAACATAGAATAGGGATAGGAAATTCATTTCTGTGAGTGGAATACTAATAAGCCTACACTAATGAATATTTTTAAAGCAATATGCCTCATAGTGCTTTTCCTAGGGTGGTGTGTGGCTTCATATGCCTCTTAAGAATCTGTGCTGAAATGGCATAATCTAGTCCTTTGTTTTTAAGTGTTAGGTATCACTTTTATACTTCCTGGTTTCAGTTGACGGAGGAAATAAAAATCTAAATATGACAAAGCACCATACTTCCAACCAAGGCAATGTCAACACATTTTATGACTCTAACAGTATAGTCTATGCTGGTGAGGTTTGCAGCCTGATTTCTAAGAACAACGGAATCAGGATATATTTGTATAATCCTAGAAGAAGACAAATGAGCACTTAAATATCATGTTACAGCTTCCAAACATAGTACATATATCTAACAAATCTCCCTGTGAGGGAAGTAAATATTTCCATTGGCAGATGGAAAGCTTAAATGTATTAATAGTGTTTGAAGTAACTAGCTGCCTCCATGCCCAGTATGAGAAACTGAGCCAGATTAGAACCCAGAAGCCCTGTGTTGAATCCATACTTGTCTATGCTTATCTGAGGCCAACTTCTGAATCCTTTGCTATTTGAGTCTCAAATAGTTGTTTCATTTATTTGTTTTGCAAGAGGGAGTTTCTCATCCCAGAAAAGCTGTGTTCCTCAACTTTGACCAGTGAGATTGGTCCTATTGTAATCCTGCTGAATTTATGAGTGACTTTTGGACTATCACTAACAGTATGTTCTAAATGAGACCATTATAAAAAATTAATAATATGTATTGTGTATTGCATATGTAATACACAAGCCAAGCAGAAACTTGTCTCTGTCTTCCTTCCTAATGTAGGAAAGTGTGGTGCTGGAATGTAATTGGAAAAATTACTGTGCAAGCAGTAAAACCATAATGTTTGTAAATAGTTTTCAGAGACAGACAAAATGATTCACATATGTCAAACATCTTAATTTCTAATTACAGCATAGAAACAAAGGGAGAAGATGACTATAGAAATTAGTTTCCAAAAGATGGAGTTCTACCTGAGCAGAATTGGTTTGGTGCCTCTTCTTTTCAATAATTTGCAAAGTAAAACAAGGGCTTACAGTCAACTCAGTGGCAGCTCTCTGTGTGTCTATGCCTTGTCTAATGCAGTAACTTTAGAACATTACATCTGATCAATTTCAAAGCTTCAGGGAATGTTCTGGGTATCAGTGGGTAGAACCCTATTGATTTTGTTAGAAATTGTGTAATTAAAAAAAAAAATCAGGGAAAAATTGTGGGACACATGAAGCCCTTCACATCTGATTAGCTGCAAGCATAAGCAATGTAAGTGACTCCTTAGACAAGACCTAGCTTGGCATCTCCCAGACTGGCTTAACTTCCAACAGCAGATAAGACTATGTTCCTACTTGGGATTTTTTTGCCTATTAAAATAATCGTAAAGCTATACACTCTGTATTGGAACTTCTACCTCTTTGATTTTACTGACATTCCCAACATACAGAATAGCATGAGGGTAATTAAGCCTGTGGTGCTAGGAATGTACAGTACTGGTTAATAATTGAACTCTTATGGCACAGTGAAATCTTTGCAGTTGGAAATCACTGAACAAAATAATGGCTTCTTGCTTGCTTCCTTACAGGAAGTCAGTGCTGCTTTATCCTTTCCCATTTAGCATACATGTATTGAAGACTCACTAAACCTTACCATTCTATCACTGATTGTGTTGCATTTTTGAAAATTGGTGCCTGCAAAAAGAAACCTTGACTAGAATTATTGTGTCTAACCTGTAATCTCAAGCTGTTGTGCACCCCTTAGTATGATGATTTGCAAAATAGGCAAGATAGTGTCAGCCTGTGGTTGAAGTTTAAGCTAATGTAGTAAATAAGAATTAAAGAACACAGCTGACTTCCATTCCCACCTCTGTGTCATTTGGGTGACTTTTTGCTGTCTCCTTGACAGGTATTTGAATAGACCCACAACATACTGTGCTTACTCTATCTATCCGCCAACTACTCTCAGCAAAGTGAAACTGAACATGAACAAAGAGGAGCTATTTTGTGGGCCCTGTAAGGGGAAAAGAGTTTCTTTTTAAAAAAAAAAAAAAAGCACAAAGCATCAAGTACAAATAATGTAACTGAGTTGCTGCACGCTAAAATGGTACCACCACCCCTCTTCTCCATTTTTAAAGCACTGGCCCATAAGCATAAATAACATGGGATAGAAGGACTGTGTTGAATGACCTTTCCTATCAAAAGGAATTCTGTTTTTTCCCCCCTCATCAGCTCTACCCTCTCTTTTTGTATAAAATGTAGTATATCTATCTTCTGAAGTGCTACTGTATAAATCCTTCTTCTTCCATCTTGCTAGGACTTCTACTCATAAGACGCTAAAGTTTAATGTAGAGTGAATATGATGGGTGAATTCAAATGGTGCATGTACCACAGAGGCAGAAAATATTTGCAGTTGTAACCTGAAATGCTTTGTTTTACTAATTTATTTTCTATAATATATCAGATTAGTCAAAATAAGTAAATTAATGGTATAAGCAGAAACCAGAGTTACAAAACCTCACTAAAGATACCCTGGGTCAAATCTTTAAATGGCTTCTATTTAAGTTTAATTCTTCTGGCCAGTGTTTGGGGGACGGGGACGGGTGCGGGGAGAGAGGTGATCCCTTTTCTGGCCACATAGATCTTTCAGTCAGGGGAACAGAAGTACTACTTTTTACTTCACTTCCATGTGGAGAAGGCCTCTTTGGGTTGTTTCCCTAAGGGCCTGATCCAAAGCTTGTTGAATTCAATAGAAAGTCTGAGGAGAGTTTGTAGTTTCTTGAGGAGACAATATTAAAAAAAACAAGTGCAGCCTGTCCTGATGCAAAGGAAAGAGCCATATTTGTCTCTTACTAGTCTTCCTATCAAAAGCTCTTTAATTTGAAAATCAGAAAGGAGTCCTACAAAAAGTGGAAACATGGAGAAATTGTAAAGGAGGCGTGCAAAAGAATAGTAGAAGCATGTAGGCACATAATCAGAAAGGCGAAGGCAATAAATGAGTTACACCTAGTAAGGCTTATAAAATGCAATAAGAAGTTGTCCTTTAAATGTACTGTATTAATATTGTCCTCAATGAAATTCCACAACAACCTGCTCTGACAGATTTTGACTTTCCGCCCACTATAGATGAGATTAAGAAAGCTGTTAGCCAGATGAGTTCAGGGAAAGCTCCTGGAAAAGATGGGATACCAGCAGAGATATACAAAGCAGCAGGTCCAGCAGCACTAGCAGCGTTCCACAGCGTGATCATCAACATCTGGGAGGATGAAAACATACCACAGGACCTCCGCGATGCTACTATTGTCTCTCTTTTCAAGAACAAAGGCAGCAAAGCAGAATGTGGAAACTATAGAGGCATATGCCTCCTCTCCGTTGGAGGGAAGATCATCGCCCGCATCATCTTGAACCGCCTAATAGCCAGTATTTCCGAGGCAAATCTACCTGAAAGTCAATGTGGTTTTCGACCTGGCCGGAGCACAGTCGACATGGTGTTTGCTGTCAGACAAATACAAGAGAAGTGCATTGAACAGAACATGCACCTGTATG
Source organism: Emys orbicularis (assembly GCF_028017835.1). Lineage (NCBI taxonomy): Eukaryota > Metazoa > Chordata > Testudines > Emydidae > Emys > Emys orbicularis. The sequence continues at coordinate 87,852,749 of NC_088691.1, forward strand.
CTGTCTTTATAGATCTGACAAAGGTGTTTGATACCGTCAACAGGGAAGTCCTTTGGACCATTCTAACACGACTTGGCTGCCCAAGAAAATTTGCCCAGATTATACGCCTTTTTCATGACAGGTGAAGTATTGTCTGATGGAGCCACATCAGCCCCCTTTAACATCACCAATGGCGTGAAACAAGGATGTGTTCTCGCTCCTGTCCTATTTAACCTGATCATTGCATGTGTCCTTAACCATGCAATGAAAGATATGGACCGAGGTATATACTTGAAATACCGGCACGATGGTTCACTTTTTGACCTCCTTCGCCTGAATGCAAAGACTAAGACAGTGCAGAAACTCCTTCTTGAGGCACTCTTTGCTGACGACTGTGCCCTCATGGCTCTCACTGAAAATGATCTTCAGCACATTGTCAACAAGTTTGCTGAGGCCTCACAACTTTTCGGACTAACTATCAGCCTCAGAAAGACAGAAGTTCTCCATCAACCTGTACCTGGATCAAATGCTTCTGTCCCGAGTATCTCCATTGACGGCACTCAGCTGAAAGTAGTGGAGAACTTTAAATATCTGGGTAGTGTCATATCCAGTGATGGATCACTGGATAATGAGATCAACGCACGAATATCCAAAGCAAGCCAGGCACTTGGCTGTCTGCGTGTCAAAGTTTTAAATCACCACAACATCCGGATGTCAACAAAACTGCTTGTGTACAGAGCTGCTGTTCTTTCATCTCTTTTGTACGGGTGCGAAACATGGACACTATATAGGTGTCACATAAGCAGCTCGAAGCATTTCACATGCGCTGCCTCCGCAACATCATGAAGATCCCCTGGCAAGACAAAGAGCCCAATCTCGAGGTCCTCGAGAGAGCCCAGATGACAAGCATCGAAATGATGATCATGAAGTCACAGCTACGTTGGACCGGTCATGTTAGCCACATGGATGCCAACAGAATCCCCCGTCAGCTTCTGTATGGTGAGCTCTCCCAGGGTATCTGGCATATAGGTCGTCCACAGAAACGTTACAAGGACACCATCAAAGCCAATCTGCAGTACAGCAGTATCAAACCTAGGGACCTTGAGGACATCGCCAGCGACAGAACACAGTGGCGTGCAACAGTCAGAAATACCTGCATTGCCTTTGAGGAAGACTGCTGCCGGCGTCTACAAGAGGCACGCAAACGATGTCACAGAGCATCAGCAGCGCACAATCCACTGACCGCGAACTTCCCATGCACCATCTGCAGCAAAATGTGCACCTCTAGAATTGGCTCTTACAGTCATCAGAGGGCACACCATGAGACCAACAATAGATGATCTGCACAGATTTGTCATCATCGGATCGATGGACTACCAAGAAGATTAGGAGCAAGAGAACTATGAAGGATAGTACAGGTCCTCTTGCCCACTAAGTAGGAGAGCTAATAACTCATATCAAGTCTTCACTAGAAAGATTAGTGGCAACCAGATACTCAACACAATTAATATTAACCATAAAGGGGAAGGAATGAAAGCCAAAATAGGGAAAGAACAGGTTAAAGAATATTTAGATATATTCTAAGCACCTGGAGAATAATAGGTTTATAAGGAATAGCAAGCATGGATTTGTCAAAAAGAAATCATGCCAAACCAACCTAATCCCCTTCTATGATAGGGTAACCAGCCTAGTGCATTGGGGTGGGGGAACAGTAAATGTGATAGCTTGATTTTTTTCATAAGGGTTTTGATGCCATCTCACATGACAGTCTCAAAGCAAACTACAGAAATATAGTTTCTATCTCGGGGACTCTCTTTTTGCCCCACCACCCTCACGAACATGATACAGTTCTGCGGTGATCTGGAAGCCTACTTTCGCAGTCTCTGACTCAAAGAACAGTTTCAAGATAACACTGAACAGCGCACTGATACACAGATACCCTCCCACCAACAGCAGAAGAAAAAGAACTCCACATGGACTCCTCCTGAGGGTCGAAATGACAGTCTGGACCTCTGGAATTGGCACTCTCACTGAAGGACTGTCCAGATATGTGGACTCTCTACTCAGACCCTACTCCACCAGCACTCCCAGCTATCTCCGTGACACCACTGATTTCCTGAGAAAACTACAATGCACTGGTGATCTTCCAGAAAACACCATCCTAGCCACCATGGATGTGGAAGCTCTCTACACAAACATCCCACACACAGCTGGAATACAAGCTGTCAGGAACAGTATCCCTGATGATGACACAGCACAACTTGTTGCTGAGCTCTGTGACTTTATCCTCATGCACAATTATTTCAAATTTGGTGACAATATATACCTCCAGACCAGTGGCACCGCTATGGGCACCCGCATGGCCCCACATTATGCCAACATTTTTATGGCTGACCTGGAACGATGCTTCCTCAGCTCTCGTCCACTCACGCCCCTTCTCTACCTACGCTACATTGATCACATCATCATCTGGACCCATGGGAAGGAGACTCTCTGGAAAAATTCCACCATGATTTCAACAGCTTCCACCCCACCATCAACCTCAGCCTGGACCAATCTACACGGGAGATCCACTTCCTAGACACCACGGTACAAATAAGTGACAGTCACGTTACCACCCTATACCAAAAACCCACCGACAGCTATGCCTACCTTCATGCCTCCAGCTTCCATCCCAGACACACCACACGATCCATTTTCTACAGCCAAGCGCTGAGGTACAACTGCATTTACTCCAACCCCTCAGACAGAGACCAACACCTACAAGATCTTCACCAAGCATTCTCAAAACTACGATACTCGCACGAGGAAATAAGGAAACAAATCAACAGAGCCGGACGTGTACCCAGAAGCCTCCTGCTGCAAGACAAGCCCAAGAAAGAAACCAGCAGAACTCCACTGGCCATCACCTACAGTCCTCAGCTAAAACCTCTCCAATGCATCATCAGTGATCTACAACCCATCCTGGACAATGATCCCTCACTTTCACAGGCCTTGGGAGGCAGGCCAGTCCTCGCCCACATACAACCCTGTAGGGACGTATAGCTCCCGAATCGTCAGCTCACAGGTGCGGCACACTGTGTCTGTGGCTACGAGGCAGGAGTGGCCTTCACCCCAGCGTCTGTGATTAGGAAACTTACTGGCTGACTTGATCATCACCCTCGCAGCTGGCTTTCACGTGCACAAGATATGGGTTTGTTATCTTATGTTGTACACTGTATGCTTCTTCTATGCGCAAGAATTTAACCAGTGAGAAGTGTTGTAAGCAGGGAAGTAGAAAGAATAAAAACCTCAGGGAAAAGGCCCTGGGGGGGTTTCTTTTGGCTTTCTGGCTACCACAGACCAGGCGTTCTGTTTCCTTTCTTCTCTCGTCGCCACAGCTGGTGACCCCGATGTGATAACCCCCTGCTCACCGGCTGGATACGCCGAGTGCACCCCCGTGGCCGTTTGCCGCCCCTGATTCGTGAGTATGGGGGGGGGACTTTCCAGTGCCCAGAAGGAGCACGCAAGAGAGTTACAAAAGATTATACAGCAGTGATCATGTGTCGTTGTCTCGGTCGCTCATATTGAGGACCTTCTAAGGGAGATAGATCGCCAGTGCCCCTGGTATCCGGACTGCGGGTCGTTACGGCTTCTTGATTGGATACGGATTGGGACCACCTTGTATAGTGAACCCCGTGCCCCGGTCCAGCACCTGCTGCTCTGGCAGCGTTGCAAGGAGGCGCTGGAGGGGGTCAGCCCCGACGGTCCCAGGCCGGTTTCCCTCTTGCCCCCAGGTGATGGGCCACCCCCCTCCTACCCGCAGCTGACCCTCCCTGCGCCGCCGCCCGCGGCGGCGCCCCCCTGCCCACCGGTCAGGCGGGAGGGCGCTGTCGCCGCGGCGGTGCGGCGAGCGCGCGAGGCCGGTCTCTTGACCAACGAGGAATCCAGCTGTGGGTTCGAGGCGTTCCCCGTCTCTTGGCGGGATAATGGTAACGGGGGGCAGATCGTGGACTGGGAGGCTCTCCCCTACTCGGTTCTGCGCGAGCTCCGCAAGGCGGTTCGTGAGACCGGGGTGCGGTCCACTTTCACCCTGGGGATCTTGGAAGGTGTGTCAAATGGTTATTTCTTGCTCCCCCAAGATTGGAAAGACATGTGTCGCATGGTGCTGTCTCCCGCGCAATACGTTGTGTGGGATAGCGAGTACCAGCGAGAGGCGCTTGCAGCAGCAGCACAAGGTGGGGGGGCTTATTTCGCTGAGCAGTTATATGGCGCGGGGCAGTTTTCGGGCATCCCCGAGCAGGCGGTGGGCACGCCCCGGGCAGCTTATCCCATCAACGTCCGTCGGGCGTTTCGCAGGGTCCCCGCTGCGGGCGAGTCCTCTAAGTCCTTTGCGGTTACTCGGCAAGGTGCCGCCGAACTGTTCCACCAGTTTGTTGACCGCCTCCATGAGGCAGTCCAGAGGCAAATTGATAACCCGCAGGCCCAGACTGAACTAATGATAAAATTGGCTTACGAAAATGCCAATGCAGATTGCCGCCGAGCCATGCAGGCAGTAGTTGGGCGCCCGGGGTATACCCTGGCAGAATTGCTGCAGGCGTGTGCTGATGTGGGCACTCAGACCCATCAAATGGCCCTGCTGGCGGCTGCCCTCCACAGGGGGCAGAAGCCTCAGGGGAACTGCTTTAACTGCCAAAAGCCCGGGCATTTTCAGCGGGAGTGCCGGGCCCCTGGGGGGGGGGCGTGCAAAAACAAGCCCCGAACAGACCAGAGGCCCCACACGCTGTGTCCAAAATGCAAAAAGGGCTACCATTGGGCCGCGCAGTGTCGCTCAGCCGGGGGTGACAACCGGGTCTTGGCTGCCAGCCAAGATAACCCCCCGGGAAACTAGTGGTCGGGCCTGCGACCAGCCCGAGGTCCAAGGCCGCGCCCCTCTCCGTGCACGACGTCCCCGCCGCCACAAGGGGCAGTGCGGGGATTGACCTTGTTAATCAGGAAGATATGGATATAATTCTCCCCGGGGAGGTCCTCCTCATGCCGTCCCAGATCCAGGGCCCGCTGCCGGAGGGCATGGTGGGCCTTGTCCTACCCCGCTCGTCCGCCAGCAAGCAGGGCTTGTTTGTGGTGCCTGGGGTGGTGGATTCGGACTATGGTGGAATTATTTATGTTCAGCTGTGGAGTCATCTCCCGAAACAGCTGTTTCAGGGAGATGCCTGGGCGCAACTCATACTTGTGCCCTACTCCCTTCCGGCAGGGGGAAGAAACGTTCCCCGAACCGGAGGCTTCGGGTCCACCGGCCAGCGCACAGTTCACCCGCAAGTGGCAGCGGTTGTTAAAGATATTGGATCACCCCAACCTAAACGCATTTATTGCCTCAACGATCAGCCGTTCGAGGGTGTTATCGACTCTGGAGCAGACGTCTGCTGGCCCACGGAGCAGGCTCCGGCTGTCTGGGGTGTGGGCGGGGCGCAGGACTCGCAACGGACTGCCCGATGGTTGGAGGTTAGGACGCCCCAGGGCACCCGCCGCGCCTGTATCCGGCCTATTATTCTCCCCGTTCACCTCAGCCTGTGGGGCCGTGATTTATTAACACAGTTCACTGCCACCATCCATATTGATGATTAGGCGTACGGCCCTCCCCCTCCGTTGGCTCACTGACGAGCCCGTATGGGTTGCGCAGTGGCCGCTTCCTTTGGAAAAGCTGGAGGCCCTCCAGCACTTGGTCAATGACCAGCTACGGGCAGGGCATTTGGAGGAGTCCACTAGCCCCTTTAATACCCCCATGTTTGTAATTAAAAAGAAATCTGGTAAGTGGCGCCTTCTGCAGGATCTTTGCGCCATTAATAAAATTATACAGCCTATGGGTCCCCTGCAGTGTGGTACCCCCAATCCCAATCTTATTCCCTGTGATTACCGGTTATTTGTAATAGATTTAAAAGATTGTTTTTTTACCATTCCCCTGCACCCTGAGGACCGGGTGCATTTTGCCTTTACCGTTCCGGTCTTAAATCATTCTCAGCCCACTCCACGCTATCAGTGGAATGTGCTCCCTCAGGGCATGTTGAACAGCCCCACCTTGTGTCAGCATTTTGTTGCGCAAGCCTTACGGCCGTTTCGCACAGCACACCCGGATGCTTTAATTTATCACTATATGGACGACATCCTGGTGGCTCACCCCATCCTTCCTGATGACTGGCTGGACGAACTGCGCCACCAGCTTGCGGCGTGTGGCCTGGTTATAGCACCGGACAAAGTCCAGCGCCAGCCACCCTTTTTGTATCTTGGTCACCGTATGCTCCAGTCATATGCCCGCCCAGTTTGTCCCGAGCTGGTGTTGCCCGACCCTCTTACGTTTGTACAGCTCCAACAGTTATTAGGGTCACTCAATTGGATCCGCCCTTTTTGCCCTCTGACTACCTCCATGCTGTCCCCTCTTTTTTCTGGCCTTCGGCAGGGCCGCCTCCCCGGGGATGTTATTTCCGTTTCCCAGGAACAGCGCCAAGCGGTCACCCTCATTAACCGGACCCTGGCCCGCCAAAAACAAAAAGGGGGGATTCCGGTAGGTCTTCCTCCCCGCCAGGAATGGTTGGCTGCAGTGCTTTTTACCCTGAATCATTTGAATTTGACTGACAATTACTCTGCGGCAGAACGTCATTTCCGCAGCCACCAGGCCTTGCCCCGCCCCCTTGTTAAATACCGCAAGGCCCCGGATCCTCAGTGGCATGGCCCAGCGCCCCTTATAACGTGGGGACGGGGTCATGCTGCCGTTTCTCTTCCTACAGGTCCGTTTTGGGTCCCGGCGCGTAACGTCCGCCCGTGGCACGGCGATGGCCTGGCACCAGGGACTGTCGAACCCCATTCCGCAGTTCAACCTACATCTACAGGATCCCGAGCGTCCTCGCCAGCGCCCCCCGCGGGAGCCCCCGCAGCGCATGACCTGGGGACAGGTTAAAGCCCTCTCATTGCAGGCCGAGCAGTTCCGAGTGCAGCAGCAGCTGGAACCTACCGCGGAAAATTATCTTGTGACATTGTTAGCCTGCCTTAAGGCTAACTCACTCCTTATTTTATGTGTATTGGGAGGTTTCTTGCTGGCCCCTGGCTGCCAAGGTGAATCCCAGATGGAACAGCGGCTGCAGTTTAACATCTGGGTCCGCCTGACACAAGTATCGAATCAATTTGATTTCTGCCTGGCCGTTGCCCCGGAAATGCAAGGTCTGTTAAGTACCTGCCTTGTTCCTGTCTGCAAACCACCCAGCGACATACCAGTAGATACATGGTTAGGCCTTAATAATATTATTAATAAATTTGCCATACAATACCCCACTATTATCCGCTGGGAAGAGGCTATTTATCGCCTCCCCTTGCAGGCGGTACAGCCTTGTACCCCCTTTGTAGCAAATTATGCCAATAACACTTGTGCCTAAGTAGTTAATTGTTCCATTTACAAGCCCCATGGGGGGTGTTTGGCAACTGGTTAAGCCTTATGGGATTGGCGTTTTGCTTTGCTGTTTTGTTTAGTGTATACCCAGTCTGATGGCATTGTGCATGCAACCCTGCGAGGGTGCTCCGTCTAAACACCGCATATAAAATAGAATAGGGGGGGATGTAGGGACGCATAGCTCCCGAATCGTCAGCTCACAGGTGCGGCACACTGTGTCTGTGGCTATGAGGCAGGAGTGGCCTTCACCCCAGCGTCTGTGATTAGGAAACTTACTGGCTGACTTGATCATCACCCTCGCAGCTGGCTTTCACGTGCACAAGATATGGGTTTGTTATCTTATGTTGTTGTACACTGTATGCTTCTTCTATGCGCAAGAATTTAACCAGTGAGAAGTGTTGTAAGCAGGGAAGTAGAAAGAATAAAAACCTCAGGGAAAAGGCCCTGGGGGGTTTTCTTTTGGCTTTCTGGCTACCACAGACCAGGCGTTCTGTTTCCTTTCTTCTCTCATCGCCACACAACCCACCAACCTTAAGCATATTCTCACCAGCAACCACACACCGCACCATAGTAACTAACTCAGGAACCAATCCATGCAGCAAATCTCGATGCCAACTCTGCCTACATATTTACACCAGCGACACCATCACAGGACCTAACCAGATCAGCCACAACATCACCGCTTCATTCACCTGCACGTCCACCAATGCCCCTCTGCTATGTACATCGGCAAACTGGACAGTCCCTACGTCAAAGGATAAATGGACACAAGTCAGATATTAGGAATGGCAATATACAAAAACCTGTAGGAGAACACTTCAACCTCCCTGGACACACAATAGCAGATTTAAAGGTAGCCATTCTGCAGCAAAAAAACTTCAGGACCAGACTTCAGAGAAACTGCTGAACTTCAGTTCATTTGCAAATTTGACACCATCAGCTCAGGATTAAACAAAGACTATGAATGGCTAGCCAACTGAAAAAGCAGTTTCTCCTCCCTTGGTGTTCAGACCTCAACTGCTAGAAGAGAGCCTCATCCTCCCTGATTGAACTAACCTCGTTATCTCTAGACTGATTCTTGCCTGCATATTTATACCTGCCTCTGGAAGTTTCCACTACATGCATCTGACAAAGTGGGTATTCACCCACAAAAGCTTATGCTCCAATACGTCTGTTAGTCTATAAGGTGCCACAGGACTCTTTATCACTTTTTACAGATCCAGACTAACATGGCTACCCCTCTGATACAGAAATATAGTTTCATCTAGACCAATATAAGGTAGGTGCACCACTGGTTGAAAGAGTGTACTCAAAGAGGAGTTCTCAATGGTTCACTGTAAAACTGGGAGGGTGTATCTAGTCAGGTCCCACAGGGAACAGTCCTTGATCCAGTACTAGTCAATATTTTCATTAATGATTTGTCTAATAGAGTAGAGAGTATACTTAAGATTTATAAATGATTCCAAACTGGGAGGGGTTGCAAGCTCTTTGGAGGACAGAATTCAGAATGACCTTGACAAATTGGAGAATTGGTCTCAAATCAAGAAGATGGAATTCAGTAAAGACAAATGCAAAGTACTTCACATAAGGAAAAAAACAAATGCACAGCTACAAAATGGGGAATGACTGGATAGGTGGTACTGGTGAGAAGGATCTTGGGGGTATAGGTGATCACAAATTGAGTGTGAATTAACAATGTGGTGCAATTGCAAAAATGGCTAAGTCACTTTGGGGTGTCATATGTAACACAGGAAATAATTCTCCCGCTCTACTTGGCACTGATAAGACCTCACCTGGAGTACTGTGTCCAGTTCTGGTCAAACTGGAGAGAGTCCAGAGAAGAGCAGCAAAAATGCTAAAAGGTTTAGAAAACCTGATCTATGAGCAAAGGTGTATTTTTTTTAAGGGTATGTATCATGTAAGGTGTCAATGGAAAAGTTATCTGTCAAGGATTTAACCAGGATTATCATACATGTATCATCATTGTATCTGAAGTTATGAATATTGGCTATCTATTTGTATCTCAAGTGTTTGTTCTTGGGGGTGACACTCACGAGGTAGTTTACATCCGGTCTCACAAGCCCATTGTGAATGGACCATTCAAGCTTGATGGGCCATTAGGAAGAATCGATTCTCCAGATAGCACTTCCTGAGGACACCTCAGACCGCAAGGAGCCAATGGCCAACCCTGTGATTCAGCAAAACATGTAAGGGCAAGTGATGTGGACATGTGACCTCGGACTTCATCTTTGTCATAACTTTCCATACATAGGGGCTGTGGGCTTTGTTTGGGACAGTAACTTTACATGGATGTGGCAGAGGATGTAAAAGACACCTGAGACATCTCCATTTTGCTTCATTCCTGCTCCAATTCTCTGGACTGTGGATTTACAACTAAAAGGAGTATTTTGAACAATGGACTGAGAACCTTACAATCTTTCAGAAGTTACCAGAGAGACTTTTGCAAGCCAGCAGTCTATTCCATCACTGCTACAAACCTGATCTAAGGACTTTGCAATCATTTTCATGTATATGATCTTTTAACCATTTATAACTTCTCTTAATAAATTCTTAGTTTACTAAGGGTTGGCTGACTGTGTGATATTTGGGTAAGATCTGATATACATATTGATCTGGGGGTAAGTGTCTGATCTCTTGGGATTGGTAGACTCTCATATATGGTGAATGGGGTTTTCAGTAACCTGTTATTATATAAGACCAATTTGTCTAGATGGGAACCAAGGGCTGGAATGCCTAAAGGGGTCTGTTTGTCATCTTGTTAACAGTGTGGTGCTACAGAAGCTCTTTTTTTTTGTTACTGGTTTGGTGAATCTAATTGTAATATAAACCACCAGTTTTGGGGGGGTGTCTGCCCTATTTCTTGCAGTCTGCCCTGAGCGTGGCATTCTCAGCATGGTCCATCCCAGGCACCCAGTCACACCAACTAAGATATTTTAGAAGAGGAATCCATTAGAAAGAACCCTTGACACAGATATTCAGCCTTAATTCCATTACAAAGGAAGACATTGAAAGGCAGAGAAAATAGGCAATTTGTTGGATCTTTTCCATAGAAATGTTTCTAGGTTGTGCATACAGTTTAGATATTACAGTATCACAGAGGGAATTGAAAACATGGCACTTGTATAAAGATGCTGTGTTCCCTTAAGTAAAATTCTATGTATTATGTAAACCCTGCAGCTAAAAGTCAAATATAATTTGCTGAGAGCATAAATAAAAAAGACATTAAACTCATCCAGAGATGGTGCTAAACAGCAAAAAGGAAGTTTATAAAGCTTATTACAAAAATAAAGTTCCCTTCTTAACTAATTCAAAAATAGAAAAGTTTACTCTTTTTAAAAATGAAATATGGATTACCAGGCAATAAAAATAAATTGTCTTGTAAAGATATACATTTCATTTACAGCATCTTATAATTGTTCTGTTTTTGATACAAGTGATGAAATGTGATTCCATTATAGAGTACAGCATGACTGTCCATTTGTAGAGTACTTTTGTTTTTACTGTTGTCCATTAATGCTCAGTCTAGTCCATTTAATATCTCATCCAATCTAATGCACTATTTCAGCTTTAAGAGTTCAGAAGAAAAAATACACTTTAGTGTTAATCACTTGTTTTTCAATCTGAGTGTTGTTGCAGATGCAAGAGTGGGAAAAAATACACTGTTCACTTACAGGTTCCAGAAAGTTACCCAATTTTTACATTTAATCCTATGTAGTAATTATCTTCAATTCGTGTTGAGGGATAAATACACAACAACTCATGTGAAGATACAAGATTTGTAATTAAAAACAACCTTTCCCAAGAAACCTGATAATTTACAATGGAAACTTATATTGAAAACCTCTTTTTGTTCAGTTATTTTCCTCCACTATAATTTCTTCTGAAAGATATCCATGCTCCATAATTTCAGAATATTCTTTCTTTAGTATGTATTTTTCCCATTAGTGATTTGGGGCCTAATCTAACTTATTGGAGGAAATGGAAAATCTCCTATGATTTCAATGAAAGGAGGATCAAGCCCTTAGAAGGTTGCTTGTTTATCTTTTTCAGTGTCTGTAGTATGCCTACCCAAATATCTCCATACACACGCAAGTCAGTACAAAGCTCATGTTCACATAGAACTCCCACTGATTCTACTGGGAGTTTCATGTACAGGGCAGGCACAAAAGTGCCCCAAAGCAATAATTTCTGAAAGGGGCAAAATTAATTCCAGAGAACAAGAAGTGGGCTATGTAGCATTTATGTCCTCAAAGTAGGGCTTCATTGGGACGTGAGTTCTGCATCAGTGTAGTGATGGCCCTCTCAACTGAAACAAATGTCATCCAAACTGGCTGGCAATGCGAAATCACGGGGCTACTCTGGTGAACTGTTGCTCACATTTGAGAAGAATGGGTTCACAGTCTGGCCCATAATGTTATAGTCTTTATCCAAAGTAGACAGCTTCACATTCATAATGATCATTTTCATGGATTACAGAGAATCATCAATGATGATAATCATGAGTTGTGTACTCAATTGTCAAAGATGGGATCAAGTCTTTGGTAGCAACAATTTAATGTTGATGGGACAAATCCTGACTCTTTATCTTTAGAATGGCAGAACTACCACACTTACCAAAAAAAAAAAAAAAAAAAACCACCATGTCTTGGTGGGATTTCTTTTCTGACTGAGTGCTGTGCTTTGATTACTTCCTATGATTTCACACAGTTTGAAGCACAGCTTACTGTATTCTTAGTTTAACAGCCTCTTCAAGACTGGCCACATTTCCAACTAAGACACTCTTATAAACCTCAGCTAATGCCTTTTGTCTCACGGTGCTATAAAAGACTTTGTCACCCTTGATTGTAGCTCTAACATAAAGTGGATCAAATATTACCTTTTTAACACAGTTTTCCTGAGAATTCACCCGCACTTTATCACCTCATTCTTTTCAATTAAAAAAAGCTACTCCTTGACCTATGTTCTTACCTATTTATCTATTATTGGCTGACTAACACGGGCATTTCAATTCTTTTTCCTTCCTGGTATTTACAAGTGCTTCATCACAATATTGTATTCCTTGTCGGCTTGAACCTAATTTATAGTTTCAAAAAGGTACAACCACACTCCTCATGTCTTCAACAGCTTCTCCCTTTTTAGAATAACTAATGACAAATGTAGAATTGCTTTAACTCAATGTATATCTGACTCTCAACAGTCAGACCATTTTACAAATTAGTGTCCCGATCCTAAAAAGAGTTATGCACTTAGTTAATGGGGTTACACATGCTTAAAACTCAGCATGTGTTTTAAGTATGTGTTTGCAGAGTTGAGACCTACTTGAGTAGTAATAAATCTGAAAGATCTTATAGTCAAGCTATAGAACTTCTGTATTTACTTTAGGAAGACTTATTGGTGTGGAAAATAGGATCCTAAATCCTTAATTCTTAACCAAACTATGAGACAAAAGGATTAGCCTTTAATTTTTCAGCTTTTAAGAAATTTAACTTTTTTTTTGCTTGCTGAATTTGTAACCTATAATTTAAGAAGGTTCTCCCAGCTTACTTTCCCAATCTCACAGAAGGTTGCTTTTTCCGAAGATCAGTAATTACCCGGCAAGAAATATTTCATGGCTTATTGCTTAACTTTAAAAATAAGGATGGATAAGTTTGTTCAGATAGTTTAAGAACCAACTCAAAGTTTCAGTTAATGCTTATATCAGAATTTTGATATTTAAAAAGTTCTGTTGTGGTGTATCTTTTTACTGTATCTGTGCGCTTCTGCAACTTGGTCTTAAGTGAGAGTGGTGATACATTCTGAGCAAAACTTCTCTTTAGGCTTTCTGGTCTGGCTTGCTCTAAGAAAACCATGCCCTTATGAGGTGTCCACCCCAATTTTTAAACTAACAAGGGTTAGCTAAGCTTGGCTGCGCTTCATATAAATATTGCAGTGCTCTTCAACTGTGACTGAGAAATCCAGCTGTGAAAGAGAGAGGGTATGGAGAGCTGCCCCCTTACAACAATGCTAGCCTACTTAGGTTTCCAGGAGGCAGGGACCCATGATGACACTCTAAATCCACCGTTCTTACTTGCTACCAAGTTAATGATGCAAAGTTAGCAAAATCTGTTGTTGTCACTGGGCTCTGCTGGCTGGAAAAGAGCTCAATTGGTAAATGCTATTTGAACAAGAGTAGAAACAACATAGTCTCTCTTCAAAGCATCCTGAACTGGAAATGCCATGTATGGTAGAACTCTTCAGTTATGCTTCTATTTAGTCATGTCACTAAAGGCAAGATTGTCCCTGTTGAGCATATCCAAGTGTTAAGGGCAATGCAGAGCTGCAGTGCCCTGGAGTGGGAAAGGGGGAAGCACTAGGAAGCTATTACATTCATCCAACTTTCCTGCTAGTCCTGCTGCAAAGGTTGGGTTGGAGCAATTATGCCACACACCTTCACCGCTCTTCTCTCAGTGTTACAGTGCTGGCTACCCCAGGGCAGTATAGAGAGTGTAGTGGCTGCTCTTCCTTGACTGCAATTCTGCTGACCCATAAGCAGACCGTGCAAGTGGCAATGATAATGGTATGATAATATATTGGTTCAGTTTATGTAGTGGAGTATCTGAACCGTTAATAGCTTTTTTTGTGGATTTTTAATTACTGTCTTAAAATCCATTGTATTCTACACATTTAGTGAATCAGTTTACATAAATTCAGCCTATAAATTGGACCTGCTTAAGTCTCCAAGCCAAGCTGTGGAAGTAGCAATTATAGAAGGTGTGAGAGAAACACAGCTTCATAGCCTAGTTAAAAAAAAAAATTGACAAAATTTCACAACCAAGCCATTTGTTAATCTTTGAGTTGCTATCACTATAGAAATTAATATTCAGTATTCATTAGTACATGCTCTTTGTTTATAAGAGTCCAATATAGGAATTGGTCATTCTGGCTTATTAATATATGGGTACCTCTGAGCACAAATTTGCCTCTGTAAAATGGGAATAATAGTATTTTTCTACCTCATAGGCCTGGTGTGATGATAAACTGTACCAATACCTTAGATTGGCCTGAAGGTCAATATTTAGGGCAAGTATTTGGATCCCTATGCTGGGTTTGTCTACATTGTAGTCAGAGGTCTGACTGCAGCACGTGTTGACGTGCCCAAGCTAGCTCTGATCTTGCTAGCTTTAATACCAATAGCAAGGAATCTGCAGCAGCATAGGCTGGCTGCTTGTGTATATACCTAGGGTGCTCTTGTACAGCCTGTGCTACCACCCATGCGGCTGCTGCTTCACTGCTATTGATCAAGATAGCTCTATCAAAGCTGCCTTGGGTATGTCTACACCCACTGCAGACAGAGCCAGTATGAGGAGAATGTCCATGCCATCATTATCACTCATAACACTGGTAGTTCCTGAACTTGGTAGGTAATAAAATGTTTCCAATGACAGCCCAGAAGCTTGATATGCTAACATGTATATTAATGTGTAGGGATTCAAACAGATTAAATGCGTAATTTATTTGATCTATTAAGGGGAGAGTTCTGGGGGCTCTGGTTCTTCTGGTAAGAAAGATATGTGAGAAGAAACAAGAAAAATCACTCATATTCAATGTGGGCAGTGGTAAAACAGGCACACCTATTGTGGGAGGCACGCTGAGAACTGTTGCAGTGGTGGTCAGGGAGATGCGCATGACAGGATTTCTGATAATTACGCAGGGATTGAAAACAGTGCCCTCTGCTTCTCATAATTTCTATTCTCAGCCAGGTACGCTTGGTTTTGCTTTCTGCACGGGAGAGCTGACATGTGGTGTTTGGCTTGGATGGTGGGAGGTGTCCTGTCCCAAGCTGGCATCTATCCTTACAGGACTGATAATAGGTCGTTTGTTGAGGTCCTCATATAGTAGTCTGTTACAGGCTCAGCTGACGAGTTTAGCTACAATATCAGGTGCAGCCGCCCAATGGTACCTTTAGGTGGCCAGGATCTTATAAAGATTGTGGAGAGGTGGGTCCTGTTAGGGAATGGACCTGTAAAATGTAGATAGTCCCAGGTAATGAATAGTTTTATTAATCTGAGCCAAAGTTCTAGAATTCCTCAAGCAGAAGAGGAGTTCAGGGCTTTTTGCTTTGCCCAGTATAGGGGTTTTCATAATCTTGAGAGTGCAGTGGTTCATTGGCTATGTTGCTGATGAGGATTTGTTTCATATAGCTGTTTCATACTTTTGTGCTGACAGCATTCTCCACTTTGAAGCCCTTTGGGCCAAATTCTGATATCAACGTGACTGCCTGGGATAAAGGTCAGGGCATATTTTGCCCATTTCTTTCGCAAGAAACACCATTATTTTCAGATGAATTTGGATACAGTTTGTAATTTCTCTGGTTTATTGAAACTTGGTATTTCTCCCAATTTTAAAGCTTCTATCTTTCAAATTTCTGCTGTTGTGCGTATTCAGTCTACTCTATCCCCTACTGTGTGATCTATCTGCTGTTGGTACTTAAGCTTATTACTAGTTTAGTCCACTCACTCTCCAAATTGTCAGCATCCTTTATTGCTTTGATGATAAAAGTCCTGTAGCTTTCTCTGTGCTGCATAGCATCTAACTTCCCCCTGGTTAAAAACTTTAAGATTATCGGCAAATGGACAAATCTATCACTTTCTGTGATTGTATTTTAAATATTATAATGTACATCTCCAGTCTCAATATTGTCTTCCTGTTCTCCAGCTTCTTTTGTAACATTAACGAACAGTGAAACAAGCCCTAGTTTTAAACTCTTGCTGTGCCAGGGGAGTTTCCAAAGAAAGTTTAATTTGACATTGCTGATCAGATTAAAAGATAGAGCTTTAATAGAATTGGCTTTCAGCAACTTTAATCTACCAACCTTCCTCCAGTCCAAATATTTGTTGGCACTTGGAATAGTTATGGATGTTGTTTTTCCCCACTCACAGCACAAAGGGAATGACTTTCACCTACACCTTGAAAGCTTCATTAAAGGCAACATGGTTATAAAATGATGATTGCACAAGTAAGTGATAATTCTAAGGATTTGGGTGAGATTACTTTCATTGTACCTATTGGTTTAGTAGGAGCATTATAAATACTTGGTGTAATTTCTCATACAGTCTAGTGTGTATTGCCCTATCACATGGTAGCCATACTATGATTTTAGGACAAGATTGTCCCCACAGAAATACATGCTTGGTTCCTATTAACTTCACTAAATATTAAACTAATCCCTCCAAGGGGGCAATTGGGACCTTATTGTTTCCTATTACATGAATAACTTATCATACATTTTTATTAATGACCAAAACTAAGCAATGTGGGACCTGTTTGGCAAAAGTGAGACTTCTGAAAATATTTGATTATCACCCAATTAAAGAAAAATTACTTGCATTTTGCCTATTATTTATTCTGCCTATTTATGAAATATGAGTTTCATGAAGTAATATCTGCAACAGTAATAAAAATGAAAAGGCAAAAAAAAATCAGTTTCTGGGAGTTGATTGTGAGAGCAGATGGCTGGCACTAAGTCTTACTCCAGAGCACTTACAGTGAAGCAGTAAATAGGAAGGCAAATGGCATTATTCCCCATGGAGTTCAAATTACATTCAGATTTGTTTCAGCAGGGTATTAATAGGATTCCTATGATAGTTGCTATACTGCAAATCCTCGAGACAAATGTTTAGTTTAGGTTGTTGCAGATTGTGACTATGAACACTTCAATGTCAACTGGCAAAGGGGTTAGAATAATATCCTGATTCCGGTATGTATATGCTGCTTCACCAAAGAAAATCATATAAGGTTTCAAAGGTGTCAGTATCACAATGGTTATGCATATTTTCGTAACATGTATATACTGCTACTATGTAAGAAGTAGTGTGTGTATATAATGGAAATATGTTCTTATAGTTTATATCAAGGTGTTAATCCCAAGCAGAGGTGAAAAACCGGTTTCCTGCCAGACCAGAGAAGTGTATCCATCTACCTATTGAACTGTAAATTGAATATTGTCTCATTCACAATCACCAGTCTGAGCTAAATGTAGCTGTAGGGTTGTGAGATTTAACAGGAAGAGAAGAACAGCAGGAGGGAAAATGCCTTATCTGGGGGTGCACTTCAGAGTTTTACTGGGCTATAACTAGGGGACAAGGAAAGTACCTGTTATCCTGCACCTAGGAAGTAAATAAGTAGCGCACCTATGTTCTTGAAAATAGGTTTGCAACCAGCCTGTGCAGAAGGCTTTGGGTCAGACAAGACTGGTCTAGACCAGATGCTTGCCTGGTAAATTAGGTTTAGGGTCTAGAGAGCATATATAGATTTTTGGTTTATATGTAACTCTTCTGTTTCCATTATCCTCACTATCTCTTCAATTTTGATCTTTGATGATAAACTTATGATTGCTTTCACTATAAGTTTATCTCAGTGCTGTGGTATTATACAAGGAGCTGATCCTGAGTTGAATCATTCAAGCTGGTGTGTACACTGTTCCTTTCAGGATAGCATACCTGGTATTACTCTGAGTTTTCAGTGGATAAGGGGCTGAACACTACAGGAGAATGCTTCAAAAGGGTTTGGGGACTGGGATGCACCTATTGACCTGCAAGGCAAAGTGAGAGTTGGCATAGCCCACAGGAGATTGATTGGGTGGCTTACAGGTTGCAGATGTCAGGGAGCTGACACCCAGTTAAGCACCAGCAAGTCTCCATCTCGTGGAGGATAACAAGGTGACTCTCACTCTTGGGCACCCAGAGAACCATCACAGACTACATTTTTGTGTATATTTATGTTTCCATATTTGGGTGTGATACTACTTACCCATTTTTGTAAAGCACTGTATAATAGTTAAATGGGGGATTTTTTGACATACTAGAGCTATGTTTATTCCTAAATGAATATTCCAGGTGGTGGTCATTTTAATAATACATTCTAGCAAGATCCACCCTTACTACTTCAGACCTTGTACCACCGTTGACAATTCCGTGCTTCTATATCATGCTAAGTTCATACTGCCTGAGGATATGCCTTCTGTTAGTAATTCAAAGAAAGTGCTTTGACTTAAAGTGCTGACTCAGCACAAGTAGAGAACAGCCATTGTTAGCATAGATGTTTCACTCCACTATGAGGGGTGTTAACAGTAGAGTAAGCATCTTGCTTTACAGTTAAGACGGTAAAATAGTTTCTATTATAACATTCCGCTTTCATGTGCTCCATTTCCTATTTCATAAGTTTAGGGCTGGAATATTTGATCCTTGCTGAAATTCTCTCGAAAGTTAGAATAACTCAGGCTGTATTAAAGCATAGGACCTCTAGGCACATGCTTAGACCCACAGTGGCTTAGAGCCATGTGATGACAAATTGTTTCCAGATTTCATAATCGCGGGGGAGGAATCTTGAAAAAGCTGACCAAGTGCAACTGATGGAATGATGACCGCCTGAATCTGCAAACAGCTAAATTTCTGGTTCCACAAAGCATGATTGTGTGTGTCTCATGCACACCGGGGTTCTCATAATAAATCTAATACCTCTGGGTCTGATCACAAGACAGGACCCTACCAAATTAGTGTTAATTGGCATTTCAAATTGATCAGCATAACCAATGCTCAATCAGGCAACACCCTGACAGGGCCCATAAGCGAGTGGTGCTGTGACCTGGGTGGCTCTGCAATCCTGCTCACTAGATCACAACACTACTTGCTCAAATGTGGCCTGGCTGCTCCTCCATCATGACAGAGGGGCAGCCAAGCCCAGCTGGAGTGGTGAGCTAGACTCAGCCCTGCAAGACAAGAGCCACCACTGTGGGTGAGGTAGGATGGACTTGTTCTCCAAACTCCCCAGCCTGGGTCTCCCCTAAGTCGTAATTTTGTTTCAGTTTCAGATCTTGCCCTGGACCCCCAAAACACCTGTGTAGTCCTGGGGTGGGTCAAGCAGAGGGCTGTCCTCTGCTCTACACCTGTGTATAAAAGTTTGTACCAGCTGCTTGGGGAGGGGGGTGATTTCCCCCATCTTCCTAACAGAAACCAAGGTGTTAGACCCTTGTGTTTACAATAACCTTGGCACTTGCAAATTATGAGCATTTGACCAGTAAATAAGTAAGCTCTGGAACTTTCTTTTCATACTATGGGACTAGGATTGCAATACAGTAGCTTCATAAAGGAAAACAGGACGCATGTGAGCACTTATAAAGATAAATCTTTACCATATTCTAAAAGGCCCTCCTCTACGATTGAAAAGCATTTGCTTTCTGCCATTCCAGTGTGTTTAAAATGTTGGCACAAGGAGTTTTTAGCATTGTGTTTGTTTGAATTGAAAAAACATGAGTACCCTAGGGGCAGATAATACATTTATAATGGAGATTCCTCACAGTTGTTCAATACATTCAACTTGCAGCTATATACTATTGTATGCAGCCAGCTTCAGGATGACCGTCTTACTCAATTAAGGACCAAAGAAGCTGGTCATATATATTTTTAGATTTTTCCCTGGGCTGGAGTCATTCTTTATCTCCTATTACTTGGTAACCTTACATGCCTGGCTCTGGGCCATGTCACTGTTTAAACATCTTTCGATGAGTCTTAAAGGAACAAAATGTAGAAAGTTCTAACCTCAATGGAAAAGAAGATAAATATAGCTTTCTGTCAAAAGACAAAGACACACAGAAGAATTTCATCACAATCTTTCCATTCTCAATACTTTAACAAATGGATTCTTTCTCCTCCAACACATAGCTCTTATGTTGAGGAAGATGTTCAAGAATGTCCGTATGGCTTTGACTTGGCAGTACTGTTCTTTAGCCATTTGTACTCAGAGTACAGATTACTGTACTCAAACAATTGGCACAACTAATGTGGAAATGGATTTTGGTATTTTATTTATTATTGTTCAGTAATACAAAAGCTTGCTTGAGAATTCAGCATCACACTTATATTTATACTTGATTCTACTTTGGGTGAATACTGCCCTATGATGGACTACTTTATTGAATACAACTTTTTCCTTTTCAAAGAGAGTCCTCTCACTCCTGTCTTGTACAGCAGTCTGTGTGCTTTTAGTTTAACAGTGATCACTAGCATGGTTGTTGTTCTGATGTAGATTTGAGTCAGTCTAAGGGTGAAAGCAGGCGGTGCTTTTTGTGAGTCTGCAGAAAACTAATAGTGACAGGGGAGTAGGGAAGTGGCTACCTTCTCTTTGTATTTCCTGACTTTCAGAGATTTGTTTCACCGCTGTACATATTCTGGAAAGCCATTGGACATCATTGGGCAAACTGAACTCTGTATTAACAGATTTTGGCCATTTAACTTCCTTTGGTTTAAAAAAAAATCTCCGCCCCTGCATTTACCACTTTAGGTAAGTCTGTTAATGAATGACAATTGCATTGCAAACGTCTACTGTTGTAACATCATGGCAGTTGTACTCCAATAATACACACAAACATAGGATGTGTGTCAGACCCAGGCTGGGAAAACTGGTACCAGACTGGTACTAGACTAAGGCTGGGAAAACTGGTATTAGACTAACTGGCATGCAGTCCCACACTTAAGATCTCTTTAAAATTAACTTTTCAGCACATCCACCGTCACTCATTAATTAATGAAAGTATGACAGTTACTTCCTTGCATCACAATAAAATGTGGAGGGCCTAACCCAAGTAAAAGCTTATGAACTACTTTAGTGACTTAACCTAGACACACAGCTGTTTTTTACATTTTTTCCCCCCTCAGCATAAATCCCATTGTTTTATTGTGAATGTTTGTTTTTCCCAAGTCCAACTGTAATATGGGTTTATCTCGTTCACCGCAGTAAACTCTTCACAAACCACCCATTGTGTTTTACAAAGAAATTCAAAAACATTCTATGGGCAGAAAAAGTCAAAGTGATAGTGTAGCGGGGTGGCTACCCGGCTCCTGCCCGGAGGGGGTTGAAATAGCCCTGGAGGAGGGCTGCAGCTCTAAAAGCTGGGCTGATTGGAGAAGTGGCTGCAGCTGGGCCATGCCCCAATCAGGCCCCAGCTGGCCTATATAAGAGGCTGGGAGCCAGGAGCTTGATAGTCTCTCTCTGAGTGCAGAGAGAGAAGGGCCTGGCTGCAGGGAACTAGAGCAGAGTACCTGGGTGGAGCAGGGCTGGGGAAAGGCTGAGGAGCTCCAGCCTGGAAAGCCCCAGGCTGCGGCCTAGTGTTAGGCCAGGAGGTACTGGGGGTTGCAGAGGGCAGCCCGGAGATAGGCAAAGGCAGCAGGTCCAAACCCAACCTTGCCTGTGATGAGTGGCTGATACTGCAGTCTGCCCCAGGGCGTGGGGCTAGATGGTGACTGACAGTAGCCGGATACTGAGGCGAGGTAGGGTTAGCGGGTGGGGGTTCCCCTGGGAGGGGAGACCTAGCATGTGTGTGGGTATTGCCAGGGGGCAGCACCCAGAGCAAGGGGCACCGGGGTCCTGGGAGGGACACGGGGCCAGTGCAGAGGACAAGGTGGATCACCGCCCTGCAGAGGGCGCTCCGGAGGCTGGGTTGAGCTAATTCCCTAGAAGACCAACAGGAGGTGCCGCAGGGGTGAGTCCACTCCTCTACATATGGTGGAGAATGTGGGCATAGCGGTCCACCCCTGACACAAGGGGCAAGGACTGTGGACTATTGCCCGGACGTGGAGAAACTGAGGCATAGAACAATGGATCCCGTATACACTGGGGTATACTATGGGGAGACCCCAGGTGTTGTCCCTGGGTGGGTCCCGGTGTCAGCGTCCCCGAGGAAGGGGGCTGACGTCCTACAGGGAATCCGGGAAACCCAGGAGGGATTATGGGAGGCGCAGGAGGCCCTCCATGGACAAATGGCCCAGCTGGTAAGGGAGCAACGGGCCTTGGCACAACTCCTTCGCCAGGAGTTCCAAAGAAGCCGTGAAGGGCGTAGGCAGCGGAGCGCCAAGGCCAGGAAGCCGGAGACAGGGCACAGGACTTGCTACGCCTGTGGACTAACTGGACATGTGAGAGTGACTTGTCCCTACTGGGATGGGGGCAGGCAGCCTCACCCAGGATGGGGGAAGGGGCAAGCCCCGATGAGAGGTCACCTGGCAAGGGAAGGCAGGTGGCAAAGGAGGTGTTGGGCCTGTCGACGGCGGGGGCACCTATGGAGGGAGTGCCCTGCCCAGAGGAGCATGGCCCAGGGCTGCCCAAGGAGGGCTGGCCCTGAGAAGGATCAACCAGGGAAGTCCCGGGCAGCTCAGAGGCGGGAAGCCTGCTGGGGCTGCAGGGAACCGGGCCATATAAAGAGGCACTGCCACCTCCGAGGGACTGAGGGTCAACTGGCAGAGGTGCCTGTAGGCCCGGTGAGACCAAACAAGGCGGTGCTTAGGATGGAGGAGACCCCGAAAGAGGTTGGGACCCAGACTGTCGCCACGCCCATTATGGAGAGAGAGACTACGACAGAGTGGTCCCAGCAAGTGGTTGGGACCTGGTCTGTAGCGGCGCAGGTTGCAGTAGGCACCCAGACCCTCAGGGAAGAGGGCCCAGGGGAGTCTGGCCTGCGTGCACGGTGGGAGTCTGGCCTGCGTGCATGGTTGGAGGCTGCGGAGCGGGCCCTCCGCGAGTCCGAAGCGAGTGCCATGGACCTCGCCAAGGAATATGCAGCCGTCGTGGAGGAGGAGACCCGTCTGCGTCGGCGGTTGGAGAACTCTGAAAAGAAGCGAGTGGTGCTGGAGGCACATGGGCGGCTAGTCCAGGCCAAGAAACTCCCCTATCCCCAGGGTTGGGGGTTTTGAGGTGGGGGGTGTGTAGCAGGGTGGCTACCCCTCTCCTGCCCGGAGGGGTTTGAAATAGCCCTGGAGGAGGGCTGCAGCTCTAAAAGCTGGGCTGATTGGAGAAGTGGCTGCAGCTGGGCCACGCCCCAATCAGGCCCTGCTGGCCTATATAAGAGGCTGGGAGCCAGGAGCTTGATAGTCTCTCTCTGAGTGCAGAGAGAGAAGGGCCTGGCTGCAGGGAACTAGAGCAGAGTACCTGGGTGGAGCAGGGCTGGGGAAAGGCTGGGGAGCTCCAGCCTGGAAAGCCCCAGGCTGCGGCCTAGTGTTAGGCCAGGAGGTACTGGGGGTTGCAGAGGGCAGCCCGGAGATAGGCAAAGGCAGCAGGTCCAAACCCAACCTTGCCTGTGATGAGTGGCTGATACTGCAGTCTGCCCCAGGGCGTGGGGCTAGATGGTGACTGACAGTAGCCGGATACTGAGGCGAGGTAGGGTTAGCGGGTGGGGGTTCCCCTGGGAGGGGAGACCTAGCGTGTGTGTGGGTATTGCCAGGGGGCAGCACCCAGAGCAAGGGGCACCGGGGTCCTGGGAGGGACACGGGGCCAGTGCAGAGGACAAGGTGGATCACCGCCCTGCAGAGGGTGCTCCAGAGGCTGGTGAGCTAATTTCCTGGATGACCAGCAGGAGGCGCCGCAGGGTGAGTCCGGACCTCCCTGCTTACAGATAGAAAGAATCAGAAATAGCTAATGTTCATGTACCACCTTCCAACTGAGGGCAAGTCAATGCTTCAGAAGGGGAGATTTTCAAAAGCACAAAGGGAATGAGGTACCAATGGCGATTAGATGCAAATTGCTATTTGTACCTCTGAAAATCTCCCCCTATCTACTAAGGGTTAGATCAAAAGTTAATTTTGGGCGTTGTGAAAGGCCACATCGTTAGGCTGCCACTAGAGCAGCCAAGGAGGGAGACTAAGTCCCAATCTGCTTTCTAATCTCCTGATGGTCTGGGGACACTAGTCTGCACTAGCTCTATACTCAGCTTCATGTATTCTTCCTCAAGGTACCAGCACAGCTACCGCTAGCAGGGGCATTGAGGGAGCAGTGTCAACATGAAGTCTCTGCCCTAATCTGCCCCCTCCCCCATCTGTGTGAGGTGGTACAGAGTGGCTCTATGCATCCTGCTTTCCCTCCCAGGTAACTACCCAGGATGCAGGTAACCAGCATAGAGGACACTTTACACCCTCTTATTCCTTTGTGCCACTACAATAACTGGGACACAAACTGGAAGTTTAGTTAGGATCACAATAGCCCGTGGGAGGGTATAGTGAGTATTAACTGATGGGTACATTTATCATAGAGGTTAATATGATTTATCCAAAGCCACATGGCAAACAAGTGTTAGAGCTGAGACTAGACCACAGCTCTGCTTATTGAGACCCATGATCAAACCAACAGACAAAGGGCCTTCAAAGACATGAGCTCTTAACAAAAAAAAAAAAAAAAAAAATCATATGGCTAATTGTTTATATACCTATAACTCAAACCACAGAGCAGGTTCCTGGGCGTTCTACTTAGTGCCTCTTTATCTTGTATTTTGATTGTATTCCATACCAGTCTTTACTCTGAAGTCTAGAGGTTAATGATTTTTTTAACTAGTAATCAAATTGCAATCAGAGTTAGTTATAATCCATTCCTGAGCAACGTTTTTTCACATTTTCCTCTAAGTAGTCAAGAGAATTAAAATTTGAAGCACAGACTAAAGAATACTTAGTCTCACCTTCAATTTAAGACTCCTACCAAAAGACACAGATGTTAGCAATAGAAAGGGGGAAATATCAGGGATACATCCTGTTTTTCTCATGAATTGTATTATTAATCCCAATAAACACACAAACAGATTATGAAACACACCTTGGGAGTGATGATGGGAAGATAAAATGATAGTAAAATAAACTTTGGGGGGGGTGGAATAATTAATTTAGTCTTGCCACCATCTCTTACTGAGATTAATGAAGTGATCGTTTGAAATATGCTATTGAACATTTGGTTCACACAAATGGTTATATATGTAACTTTATACATAATTCCCCCTTTTTGGGAGGTGAATGTATATACTGGCATATTTTTGGGAAAATAACTTATTTGATAAATAGGGTCTGACCTACCCACTGATCTAGACAAAAGGCAAGAGCTTCGGGAGATTAGTATCTGCACAAAAAAACATGAGTAAAAAGGGTTTCCCCCTTTTTTTAAAGAAGCAACCTTTTCTCCCTACATTCTTCCTCACTAACATTATTCAAAGTCTTTGCAATTAATTTAATTTTGAAAATGTTTCAGTAAAAGCCTGAAGAAATATTTTTTTCTGAACCAGTTGTATTTCTAACACCAAAGTTACATATCCTGAAAACACGTAGGGACATGAAAATCTACTCCATGGAGGACTCCCCTAGAACTTCATGCAAGTGTGTGTGGGTTTCCATGTCTAAGGCACAAAAGTTCTATTTTTGGAAAGGAGGGCAGCATGTGCTATATTTGGGAAATATCATTGTAATTACCTGTCTGTACATACTGCAGTGTACTAAACAATAACTTACACCAAATACAATGGTCACCTACTCAATTTCTGAGTAGAGGAAGAAAGATGTGTTCTGAAAATGTGCTTTTTAGAGTTTTTTAGGAGTCTCTGGGGTTTGAGATTTTGATAGCTTTTTGTATAACACCTCTAAGGCCTCTCTTTACTTCGGGGGGGAATCTCTTTCCCCTCCCTTGATCAGTTGTACAGCCAAAACTAAAGGTGGAAAGAATGCAAGTTACTTAATGTCATTCTCAAATCAAGAGGAATACTAAATTGCAAAGCAAACCATGAAAACTTGGGTGGCTTTTTTCTTACTAAAGCATTTTAAAATAATCGTTTAGACATGCTTACCATATTTGGGAGCTGACTGAGAAATGAAGCACTGCACTACATCTCATTCTAGACAAGTCTCAGAACCTGTCTGAGTTATAAGTGTATATATCTCTTGCTCCTGTTGTTTAAAATCTTTGTAGTCCCCTAAGCGCTGTTGATCGGTTTGCTTTTTGTACAATCATACCATGCATAAGAACCTTGGCATTTAAGTTATTAAAGTATAAATGAAGACATAGCTAGCTCCCTGAATGATTGTAACAGACTGCTGAGCCTCATCAATCATGCAGCAGCCCATGCTGTGACTGATAAATGAAGCTATAAGTGTGTAAATATACAAAAAATGCTTTTTGGCTGAAATTCATGCGCCCTCGTCCTCCAGCAAAGCCTAAAGCCTGGTCTACACTACATGGCTAGCTCGAGGTAAGCTGCCTGGCATCCACCTAGCTATGAAAGAGTCTTCACTTAAATTTGGCTTCTGCCAACGTAAGTGCATCTCGACACCAATTTAATAACACCACCTGTAGAGTCACAGTCCATGTAATGAGGTTGACACAGTGTCAGTGTAAACATTGCATTGCTTACATCTACTGTTACTGGCTTTCAGGAGCCATCCCACTATACCCCACGCTGACAATACAATCAATACAAGCACTCCTGGTGAGGTCTGTGCACCCTGACACAAGGAGCCACATGTGCGTGCCCACAAGTGATTTAATAAATGCAGTGGCTGTATGGCGACATAAGTCAGGTTGACCTAATTTTGTAGTGTAGATATGGCCTAAGTAACCACAATATATGCTAGGAATTCTTATGTATGAGGATTCTGTGCCACTGAATCCACATAAGCATGTATCCTGAGGCACCTATCTTTAATACATATACACCTCTATTAGCATCAGGCATACTGATTTCAATGGGAATTAGGGGCCTAAATCCTTTTGAGGATCTGGGCCTGTAATCCTTCCCACAGAGCACTGGCTGTGCAGAACATTTCTGCTTGGCTGATCTCAACCAGTACCCCTATCCACCATGGTGCCATTGTGGGTCTTAAATGTGGAATGCTTTTGTGCTTAGTTGAATTTCACTCTTTGTTTTTAAATGAACATTGAGCTAGATATATAGCGGATAAGAGAACAATATAGCTAGGACAACTTTGCATGGAATGAAATGATATCCTTCAGAAGAACATCACAGATGCAAAAAGCTTGGAATCACTGGAGTTATTAGACTATGTGTCATATGTAACAAATTTGCTTGTAATCAGACTGAGAAATACATGTTAAATACAATCTGTATTTCACAATTCTATTGGTGTCAGTCAAAAGCTGTGTGTGTGTGCAAGAGAGAGAGAAAAAATAGTGACTGGTAAACTTAATAGGTTTTGACTGACCCCATTGTAGTTGTGATATACAAAGATTATATCTAACATGTATTTCTCAGTCTAATTACAAGCAAATTTATTATAGAATCTTTCTTCTACAACAAGAAATGTAACACCTTTTGAGTCTTAGGCTATTAAAATTGGCCCAAACAAAATTTGTTCATGTTCCTGGTGTAATTACAAAGCCAGAAATATATCAACAACCATGCTGTTCATGCCAAGAGTTCTATTACAAATGCAAATAGTCATTAGAAAGATAGAAAGACTAAGCACAGCTCCCAGATAGGTAATTTTCTGAAAGTTAAACTTGACTTATAGTCAGAGGCAACTCTGCCCAATTCTTATGCAGATTTCAGAAAGTAAAACAGTAGTGTGATAAAATAAGCAGCTGAAATGTGTCTTAGGAAGAACAAAAGAGGCTACATACAGTAAATACTGCATAAATGAGAAACCACTGTATGCTGATGATATTGTTTAAAGGTTTGGCTTTGACTGTAAATGTCAGGGAATTTAGAATTAAAATACAAACAATGGAATTCTTAATAGGATATTAAGACACAGGGATGTAGTCTCAGAGGTTAGCAACCAGAAGGGTAGTCTTTAATTGGATTCAGAGGCCTTGTTCTCCCTATTTTTTAAAAAGTCTTTTATGATGGGTGCAGCTAACACACCTGAGCTATCCTGAAGTTAAAAGGCAAGGCATTTTGTTTTTCTTGTGAGGTAAACTCATGAAGGTCAGCCTTCTACCCCCAGTTGTGGTTGACCTCAGTGAGTTTACCCTTACCCCGTGGTAAAATGCCTTGTCTTCATTATCTTTTTACTTCAGGATAGCTCACATGCATTAGTTACCCTGAGATTAAAAACACATCTTTATTAGCAGTGGAGACAAGTCCTGAGACTGATAAAGCACCATCCAGAGTGACAGGGGATGGGAATGTATGCTCTTATTTCCTGGAGTAAGACTAATTGAGCCAGTTCATTCCACACCCTTAAAAGTTTAAAAGGCAGGGAAATATGATGAAGGCCTATTCCAACTTTCACTGAATTCAAAGGGAAGGCTCAGTCCCTAAAGATGGATTGTGACTGCTGAGGTGGGAAGCCATTAATGTATGGATAAGAATTTCAGCAAGATAAGGAAAATATTTCAAAGTTTGTGACACAAACTCAAGGAAAATAATGTCAGTCTCACAGGATGTACTACCCATTTAAGAGATGGTCACGGTCCACCTCAGTGTTGTTCTTGTTTTGTTTTTAGCCTGGAAAAGAGGCATTCTGGGGTTTGTCGTTTGAGAACAAGGCCTGCTGGAAAAGGAAGTTGCATAAAGTGGCTCTTCTTGATAAGAAAATCAGCAGTAGGACACTGATGTATTGAAACCTTGAAATATCAGTCACAGCTGTAGGTTCCAGAAGAATTACATGGAAGCATGAATTCCCCATGTTATCTTACTTTTTCCTTCTCTAGCAAGTAGCTAAAGACTCCACTTTTAACACCAGTTCCTCTTAAATGAAATAGAAAAAGAAATGTCTTTTTAAAAAAAGCCATCTATATATGTGAATTTACTTCTAAAAATATTCAGCCGGTTATACTGCTTCATCATGTCAACAACAACAACAAAACTCTTTGGAAAAGACAGTCACCCAGAAGCCATAAATTCCTTTACATTTCTAATTAAATCAAACATCCTGTAATGTAGAGCTTTATTCTCTACTTGTGTAGATTCTAAACTAGAGTTTAGAGAGCTTCCATCCAGCATGTTTCAGAGATTCATTGTCTGAGCGATCCTATTCCTAACCTGGAAGCTCTTCACAGATCTCATCCTACAGCCTGTATCTAGATAAAACTCCTATTAACTTCAATAAGGATAAGCCTCTAACCTTGCTTGGTTACGTGCTGAGTTCCCAAAGAAATTGTTACTTTAAAAAATGTTCCACAAAGTTGCCAAGGAAATTCAAACTGCTCCTAGCATGGAAATCTCCAGAAGCTGCTAACACAATGAAATAATGTTCATAGCGTGATCACTGTGTCATGATCTCATTCTAAATGTAATTTCTTTGAGATGTGAGCTTTGGAGAGCTTTACCAAACGGAGAAAATGATTTTAGAAACATGAGGGTTCTTTTTATGGGTTACTTCTTTCCCCATCAGTGCCAGACTCAGAGGAGACAGGGAATGAGCTCCCCACAGAGCATTGTTTTGTTGTAGTTATATTTAATTTAGTACTTGAGTGTTTCCAGAGGGAAAAATTATTTGATAAGAGGACAAAACTCACACAAGTAGGTTCTTTGCGCAGTAACTGGGTATAATATGTTCTTTTGCAGCTCAAAGTCCTATGAGAGCAAAAGTAGCTAGCTAGAGTAAGGTGAAAACAAAAACCATCAAATCTGTCTTAAATCTGTTTTATATATATTTGTATAAATTCTATAGATTGGTTTACAAATTCATACAAATTCTATTCTTTATTAAATCCTGTAGGATTTTTTTCATATGGAGAATTTGACTCAGATCTATCTTATCTGTAGCTTTTATAGCAAACAAAGAAGAGTGAAATCCTGGCCCCCTTGAAGTCAATTGCAAAACTTCCATCGAGTGCAACAGGGCCAGGATTTTACTCCAGTTCTCTAATTGTAGCTGGCACCATCCTGTGCAGTGACTTTAAGCGAAAACTCGGTGACTATCATTACATGCAGGGTTAATTTTTTTTTTAAACAAAGGAAGTTTAATTTTCTTAGTCAGATCTATAAGATAATTATCCACAGTGAGCAGATTTTATTTCACTCAATGATTCAGAGTTGTTGTCAAGGTTTTACCACAGATGGCAGTTTTATAGAAGTCAAATTTATTAATTACTTACTCACCTCTCAGAGCTTTAAATAGTTAGACTATATTGGCTGCCTTTGCAAATATATATTTATTCCTCTTGTTTCAAAGTGTTTTTAAATGAAAAATGTAAAAATGTGTGAGCTAACTTTTGTTGGCACATTTTGTTATTAAATAGCTGTTAAATAGTAAAACAATGGATTGTGTAATGGAAAAAAGTAATAGTTATGAAAATAATTTTTTGTTTTGTTTTGGAGAAACCACTAACCCTATGTGGACAGTGTAGCTTCATCAAGCATTGTGCAGAATTAGGCTAATTTCTGAATACAGCAGGAGCCAGAATTTCAAAGTTAAGCTTGCATATGTGAAGCCTTAAAGTTGTGTGCTTTTAATTTATGCATGGAAATATTTGAAGTTTGCTCACATGTCCATATGAGTGAACAATACAAACACATGCTTTGTGTACATACACTGGATATTTGCATGCATAATTTTAGCGGTATACTCACAGCTGTCAGAGTGGTAGCCGTGTTAGTCTGTATCAGCAAAAACAATGAGGAGTACTTGTGGAACCTTAGAGACTAACAAATTTATTTGGACATAAGCTTTTGTGGGCTAAAACCCACTTCATCAGATGCATGGAGAGGAAAATACGGTAGGCAGGTATAAATACACAGTACATGAAAAGATGGGAGTTGCCTTACCAAGTGGGGAGGGGGTCAGTGCTAACAAGACAATTCAATTAAGGTGGAAGTGGGCTATTCTCAACAGTAGAATACCAAGGGAGGGGAAAAAAACCCACTTTTGTAGTGGTAATGAGGCCAATGTAATCAGGGTGGCCCATTTCAAACAGTTGACAAGAAGGTGTGAGTAACAGTAGGGGGAAATTAGTTTTTGTAGTGACCCATCCACTCCCAGTCTTTATTCAGGACTAATTGATGGTGTCCAGTTTGCAAATTAATTCCAGTTCTGCAGTTTCTCATTGGAGTCTGTTTTTGAAGTTTTTTTGTTGAAGAATTGCCACTTTTACGTCTGTTATTAAGTATCCAGGGAGGTTGAAGTGTTCTCCGACTGGTTTTTGAATGTTATAATTCTTGACATCTGATTTGTGTCCATTTATTCTTTTGCGTAGAGACTGTCTGGTTTGGCCAGTATACATGGGGCATTGCTGGCACATATCACATTGGTAGATGTGCAGGTGAACGAGCCCCTGATGGTGTGGCTGGTGTGGTTAGGTCCTATGATGGTGTCCCTTGAATAGCTATGCAGACAAAGTTGGCAACAGGGTTTATTGCAGGGATAGGTTCCTGGGTTAGTGTTTTTGTTGTGTGGTGTGTAGTTGCTGGTGAGTATTTGCTTCAGGTTGAGGGGCTGTATGTAAGCGAGGACTGGCCAGTCTCCCAAGGTCTGAGAGAGTGAGGGATTGTCCTTCAGGATAGGTTGTAGATTCATGATGATGCACTGGAGAGGTTTTAGTTGGGGGCTGAAGGTGATGGCTAGTGGTGTTCTGTTACTTTCTTTGTTGGGCCTGTCCTGTAGTAGGTGACTTCTGGCTCTGTCAATCTGTTTCTTCACTTCACCAGGTGGGTATTGTAGTTTTAAGAATGCTTGATAGAGATCCTGTAGGTGTTTGTCTCTGTCTGAGGGATTGGAGCAAATGTGGTTGTATCTTAGAGCTTGGCTGTAGACAATGGATCGTGTGATGTGGTCTGGATGAAAGCTGGAGGTATTTAGGTAAATATAGCGGTCAGTAGGTTTCCGGTATAGGGTGGTGTTTATGTGACCATCGCTTATTTGCACTGTAGTGTCCAGGAAGTGGATCTCTTGTGTGGACTGGTCCAGGCTGAGGTTGACGATGGGATGGAAATTGTTGAAATAATGGTGGAATTCCTCAAGGGCCTCTTTCCCATGGGTCCAGATGATGATGTCATCAATGTAGCGCAAGTAGAGTAGGGGTGTTAGGGGATGAGAGCTGAGGAAGCATTATTCTAAGTCAGCCATAAAAATGTTGGTATACTGTGGGGCCATGCGGGTACCCATAGTAGTGCCACTGACTTGAAGGTATAAATTGTCCCCAAATCTGAAATAGTTGTGGGTGAGGACAAAGTTAAACTCTGGTCCAAGATGCCTTTGATGGCAATAAGCCAGTAGCAGCTAACACTTTAATTCTATTTTAAGAAAGGGGTGTAGGGCCATAAATTGAATTCAAATAGTTTTTCTTTAGTGTCAAAATAGTTAGTTTGGCCCTCAGCTCCAGTAGTGGTTTAACTAACACACAGACCAAGTAGCTGAGTGAAGGTTTTGATTTCAAGTTTTCCATGGAGTTAATGCACACAGGCTTTGTCTAGATTAAAATTTGTCTAGAACTGTGCAAAGCTATTTAGATTAATTGTTTGGTGGCCAAAAATGCAGTTTTGGTCAACCTGAAACTATTTGTGAATTTGACACAAATTTGCCAAAATCTGCCCACCATCATCCCAGAGGAGAAGGAGGTGGTACAGGCTAAATCCACAAGGGGAATTAGGTGCCATTTACAAAATGCATGGATGAAGACGCAGTGATGGTGGTGCCTACTATATAACTCTTAGCCCGGTGGTTAGGGCATTTATCTGGGATGTGGAAGACAAGTTCAGTTCCCCCCTCTGCTTGATGTGTAGCAGAGATTTGAATTTGAGAGAGCCTTAACGAGACTGTGGTCCCCCTTTCTGTGATGTGAAAGATCCCTTCAGGAAGTTTCTAGTGGTATTTGCAGGCCAGAGTCACTTGATAGTGTGGACGCACTGGAGTTAGTCACAGGGTGTAGGGGCTGAGTCAGAGGCACAGGCTCTTTGATGGGATAGATAGCAGAAATCTGCTAAAGTTACATGAATAGTGTAGATGTGAGATGCAGAAACCAGTCTTGCACATTGCACAGTGGGAAAGACAATTTGGGATGATTCCCATTCTTGCATGGATGCCTGTCCTTTCTTTACAAGAAATGCAAATGAGAAGTGAAACAAAACTATATGATGGACAAACCTCATACTCTGAACTGGTTCAAAGAAACTTACCTAAATGGAATTGGTTTTAGGAACTAGAAAGTCATGCTTTCAAGATTTGACAATAAGCCTTTACTTTTAAATCCAGCTTCAGACCTAAAATCTTTAAGCTTGACTTTAGTTCTGAACGGAGAGCTTTTCTGGTGCTACCAAGAGCCTTCCAAATATTCTGTCTCTTTCCAATTCTTTCCAAGATGCTTCCCTGGCCATTTTAGCTGCTTTCTCAAACTCTATCCATTTTGACTACTCTCGCCTGTCTCCAGTATACCCTTATGGCTCCCCAGGTAATAGCATTTGGTCTGAAGTTTTAATTTCAGGATTTTAGAGTCATGTTATTTGAATGAAGCAAAAAGTTTCAGCTTGGTTTTGCGATATTTCCATCAATTTGAAAGGAAGCACTGCAGTTCTTTTTACAAGTATCAGGGGGTAACCGTGTTAGTCTGTATCTACAAAAACAACAAGGTCTGGTGGCACCTTAAAGACTAACAGATTTATTTGGGCATAAGCTTTCGTGGGTAAAAACCTCACTTCTTCAGATGTATAGAGTCTATACCCACGAACGCTTATGCCCAAATAAATCTGTTAGTCTTTAAGGTGCCACTAGACTCCTTGTTGTTCTTTTTACAGAATGACAGGTGATATTGGAGCAAGCAAGTGTATTAAGATGCCTCAGACTATTGTGATGAGTCATACATCCTTTTTTAAATTTAATAGACACCAAGAGAAAGTGAGGGAGGGTTCTTATCTTTGGCTGGAATCCCCAATGCACTTGGTTTTCTTATTGGTTCTATGACCCCTTTTTATCCTATTTTAAGTACAATAGATTTAACATGACGATAAAGCTAAAACACCATGGGAATGTCTATAGAAAAGTTCAGGTCTCACACTTGATTTCAGTTTATTGGCTCTTTGCTGCCTGCCTAGTTATAGCTGGCTTAGTCTGGAGTGTTTGTACAGAGTGAGCATTTGGCATCTTTGTGCCACACTTTAGTTTTTAACTGGTTGAGCTGTTTTTATAGTGCCTTTCATCTTGATATTTCATGCTGCGGAGAAGAACTTTCATTGGAACAGCAAACTGACACATCACTGGAATCAAATAGCTAAGTATGCTAACTCATAGTGGTTCTCAACCAGGGGTACATGTACCTCTGAGGTACACAGAGGTCTTCCAGGGGGTACATCAAATCATTTAAATATTTGCCTAGTTTTACAACAGGGTACATAAAAATCACTAGCGAAATCAGTACAAACTAAAATTTCATAAAGACAATAACTTGTTTACACTGTTCTATATACTATAGACTGAAATGTAAGGACAATGTTTATATTCCAATAGATTTATTTTATAATTAGATGGTAAAAATGAGAAAATAAGCAGTTTTTCAATAATAGTGTTCTGTGACACTTGTGTATTTTTGTGTCTAATTAAGTAGGTGAACCTTGGGGTACGCAAAACAAATCAGACATCTGGAAAGGTTGACAACCACTGTGCTAACTCAATTCCTTGTCCAGCACAAACGTTTCAAATTTGTATTTTGTGAAGGAAAATCATGATAGCAAATGGTGTGAAATGATAAACATGGGACATTACAAGCAATTTTGCAGTTTTCAGGTTGATATGAATTTTTTGCTCTCACTTCAAAAACCTAGGGCCTGATTATCAGAGGTGCTGGGCATGCAGAACTCCAGTTGTTTTCATCTGGAGCTGCAGGAGCTCAGCACTTATGGAAACTAAGCCCTAAAAGTTTGTCTCAACTCCAAATCTTAAGTCTTTATAATTTCATCTAAAACTATCATTAGCCCTTTGTGAAGCATGGTAGAACATCTAATAAAATCTAGTATTGGGAGACAGGGAGAGCTGGAGTTATGGCTTGTCTGTTTAAGGTGCTGAGATTGTGATGATACACATTTTGTATCATTTGACCACTTTTGATTCCATGCAACAGCTTTCATATCACCACCAGAATGAGTAATTAATGCCATATTTGCCATCTAGTACCTCCAGATCAGATGTAGATAATATGAGAACCATAACGTAGAATAGGGCATGGGTCAGTTGCTTTACGTGGAGTAGTTTGCATATAGAGAAAGTTTTTGTCATCGTTGGTAAACAATGGGTGAAATCCTGGCTCTATTAACTTCAGTGTAGCCAGGATATCACCGCCCCCCTTCCAAAAAAAATAAAAAATTGTTGCTATGTCCTGAGGGATGTTGGGCTTTTTTCCTTCTGCAGAGTGTATATTTGTTCATGTTAAAACAATGGACCTGAAAAATGAGACAACATTTTATCTAGGCCCTGCCATTCAAAATTAGGTTATTAATAAAGGTATTGAACCAAGTTTTGGTTAGGTGAATACTTGGCGGGTCAAGTTACCTGCTTTCCTGAAGTTTATTTGGATGGGTATCTGAAGTTAGGAGATATCTGCCTTAGATAACTTTCTTATGAGAATCTTCTGGTTTGTTTGCTCCACTGCTGATGTTGCTCAAGACAAGAGAAAGCACTGGAGACTATTCAAGAAGCTCAGAAAGAGTATAATATGCAGTATAAAGGAGAGAGCAGATCAGTAATTCTCTTCCAATAAGAAAGTTTGCCTTGGAAAATTACACGTACTAATCATTGCTTAGGGAGACACATTGTCTTATTAAAATGAAAACACAGTAGTGCACAAACAGAGTGTGCGCTCCTACCATCAGCATATTATATAAGAAATATATGATCCCATCAGACATGCCAAACCCACAACAACAAAAACGCAGAAATTGGGCTTGTTTTTGGCTTAATTGGCTTGTGGGTTGCTTGTTGGCTAGTAGCTTGTTTGGCTTGTAGCTTGTTGCTTCTTTTTTTTTTGATCGGCTCCCGGTAAGCAGGGGCAAAGGGGGAGAGAGTCAGGGGTGCACAGTGGGCCCACCACAGTCCCAGACTGCACGCCGGGGGGATCTAGTCACATAGAGTGTTGGGGTTCTCAGGGATTGGTTTGTTTTGGCCTTGTTTTGAAATGGGATTCGCTTGATTTTTGGCTTATTGTGAAAGTTGGGGTGCTTATTTATTGCGTGAAAGTAGGCAATTGTGGATCCCATATGCACACATTACTACTGGCAAAAATTGTAAAGAATTCTTTTGGAATCATAACATAGGAAAACTAGACTAACTTGTGTTTTCTAGTTTAATTAAAAGACTTTTTGCTTAGCAGGCTTTCTAACCAATAAATTATACATTTGGATAAGTAGAGCTCATGCAGAGTAATGCCAGCATATAAGGGTCTAACTAGCAACAATCTAAACTTCCTTCAATAATACGCATCAAACCACTAGAAACCAGCAAAATTTGAAATCTCCATTGCACAGGTGATTCCACTATTTCAGCATTTTGTTTTTTCATCCTGAAATGGGATAAAAAGTTGAAATTCCAAAAAATCTTAAATTTGGAAATGTCAGTTTAATTTCAATATTTTGATCAACACACTGACGTTCCTCAAATCAAAGGACTTAGTTTCATTTTGGTGAAATGCCACAAAAGGCTTCTTTCTGAGTCAAATTGATTGCATTTCTCTAGTGTATTGCCTTATTGGAGTTCCCATTCAGGCCCACAATTTCCTATGGGCCAGACTCCCTGGAAGACTACATCTCCCACAATGCACTATGGATTCAGTTGACCAAACTGGCCATATAACAGCTTTCTTCTCAAACTCTTTAAAACAGTAATTAATCTTCACAAATATCTTTTAAAATAGGTAAGACTTACATGTGTCTTGCAGATGAGGAAACAGAAAGGGAGGTTGTGATTTTTGCCCAGGGGTATCAGGGAAGTCAGTATCAGAGCTGTCATAGATAAGAACAAAGTTGTCGATCCCGGTCCATTGTTCAGGCCTGTAGTCATACCAGTGCAAGCCCAATTACCAGGCTGCCATGGTCACTGACTTGTGTACTGTGCTACTCAGAAGTTTATTAGCATTCTTGAAATGAAAAATCCAATCCAAGCATTTCACCTTTTGTATACTAATAGTATCTCCAATTCTGTTAGATTAACTAATTAGTCCTTAGAATGAGGTGATGATACAATATGATAGTCATGATGACACATACATTTCAAAACAATTTACTACTCTATTATTTGCTGATAAAGTTTCAATGTGCATAGAGGCAGTGCATAATTCAATATGACCTTGTAACTCTGTTAATATTGTACATCCAAGGCAAGTCATGTAATGATACTTATTTGTTAACTAAATAAAATGGCATAAAATACAAGCATTCAGTTAAAATAACATGAAGCTTTCTTTGTTTCTTTCCATATCTCCATGTAATATGAAAAAAAAAATTCCTAGTTGATGCTCTCAACAATCTAAATTTACCCAAGCATAATATAAGTAACCCACACACTTCTTATTTGAAAATTATATGTGGAAAATGTAATAATGCAGTTTTTCTACTGCAGAAATGTACATTGCTTCTGAGTGCAGCCAGGGCCGGTGCTACCATTTAGGCCAACTAGGCGGTTGCCTAGGGCGCCAAGATTTGGGGGCGCCAAAAAGCGGCACCCCCAATTTTTTTATACAGCGGCCGCTGTGCTGGGAGGGAGAGGGAGTCTGAGCCGCCGCTGGCAGCCCAGGGGTTCCCCTGGGTCAGAGCTGCCGCACGGATCCCCGGGCCGGGGGGGGGGAGAGCTGTCGCAGGGGGGGCGCCTCAGGGCGGGGGGGAGCTGCCGCGGGGGGCGCCTCAGGGTGGAGGGGGGGTGGGGAGCTGCCACAGGGCTGGGGGGAGGGGGCACAAGGTGGAAGTTTCACCTAAGGCATGAAACTTCCTTGCATCGGCCCTGAGTGCAGCATTTGGATCCAGTATGCAAATATCACATATTCAGGTACAGAAAAAAACCATAAGTATGCTATCTTTATTTTGTGTTTGGGTGCAACACTTTGAAAAGTTAGCACAGTATTTAAGATAATGATTCAATTTCATTTTTTAATTTTTTTTTGTTGTCTTTTAGTACAGAGCAAACACAGATGCAATAGTAAATCAGCACTGTCACAAAGTATGGTCTTGCTGTAGTCTGCATTGACTTAACAAGATTTGCTTGCATTTACTTACAGTGCAGCCTAACTCAAATCCGTTCCATTTTATGCCCAATGAAGCATGTTCTGTTCTTTCATAAAATCCTCTTTGTAGCAGAGTTAGAGCAGCAACATTGCCTCAATATTTTTTTACAAAGGTTCCTTTTAATCACACTTAATTGTTTTCTTATGATCTGTGTTGTTAGACTAAAATCAGGGAAAACCAAAAGTTCAGCTACTGTATAAAGTATTTCTCTTTTCATTCTCATTACCTACAGGATATATGTCTTGTCCTTATGAAAAGACTATAAATGGAAGATAAGTAATTGCATGACCACTGTCTTCCTCACTGGGATTCTATGACACTTCTTTCCATTACTGGACCAACCTTTTCATGTCCTTTACATTGACACCTCTTTCCGATCAATGTCTGATATTTGAGCAGTAGGATCCCTTAAAACGCATAGTACAGTCATCTCCGCTTCCCGTGGACGCCTGCATAATTCTTAATTTTTTTCTACATTCATTTTCTAATCAGATTTAATATTTTTGCCATAACAAAAATACAGTAATTTTACAGTGTTGTATCAATGTTACTAATTGATTATATTTATCATACTGCCTTAATCCTCTCTACACTTATCTGAGATCCATCTACTTAATTGTTGGTCAAATCTCAATTATTGGTTATATGCCAATCTGACTGTGTGTTAACCTGATTGAGGTGCAACAAAAGTGGAAGAAGAGATTGGAACATTCATTTAAACTTTTCTAATATGCGATAGTAGCATCAAGAGCAACAAAATTCAGAGTAGGGGAAAGTAACAGCAATTACAGATTATGTTATAATAGTTTCCTTGGGTGGTACATGTTGAATGCTCACTGTGAAATCACTATGAAATTGCAGTTATTATTCAATATGGTGTGCACAAATTCTCTAATACAGTCTCTGCCGGTAATTTATTTTGAGGGACAAGCAGGTGTTCAACAATGTTAAAATGCAATTTCAGTGGAAATCTGTTTCCTATTCCAAGCCATTCTTGCATTCTCACTGGCTGAGTTGTGGGCTAGTTTTTCTTTTTAATAAGGGGCACCTGACTATCATACAAAAAAGCAATTTACCTAAAGTTATATTAAGGCATATAGGGCCCAAATAGCTTTTAGCACACACTGAAAATGGATTGCAAATCAAGTATTCTCCATTTAAATTAAGGTAAAATATACCTTTAGCATGCTTGGACACACAATGCAGGGAAATGTTCTTGTTAAGCAATCTTATTTATCCTTTAAACTTTACGTTTGAAACTAAGTCAAATTAAGGAAACCCATAGCTACTTATCTAGTACTGCAAGGGAAATGAGGGTTCTCTTCCCCCCCCCCCCAAGTGCATTAGTAGCACAAGTTAAGTTCCTAGTTGCTGCATAATATCACATAGAATGCATTTGGATTGCAATCAGTGCAGAATACTTGTTGCTGTATATTAACACCTGCAGGATTGAACCAGGGAAAAAACAAATCTGCAAAATGAATTTCTCTTGTGGTCTTAAGAAGCAGGTGTGTGCTTCAATTCCATTAATTGTTTATTTTAATTTAAATACAAAACAGACTTTGGGCCTGATTCCCCATTCTGCTACAACAGTTTTATTCCAGTTTAACTCCATTAAAAACAATAGAGTTACACTTAGGTAAAAATGGAGTAATGGAATGGAGAATCAGACCACCATCCACAGCTCTAGGAGCCCAAACAAATATGTACTTTAAATTAAAGCAAAAGAATAATGCACCCAGGGGCATAACAAAGCCCCCCCCCCCATCACAAAATTAATGTAACAAGTAAAGTAATTAAAACTGGAAAATTATACCCACACCATCATATTCATAACTTTAGCTATTCCCCATAGGCCCTTCTCATGCAACAAACCTGGGCTATATGGAATA
Organism: Emys orbicularis; assembly: GCF_028017835.1. Lineage (NCBI taxonomy): Eukaryota > Metazoa > Chordata > Testudines > Emydidae > Emys > Emys orbicularis. The sequence continues at coordinate 87,892,989 of NC_088691.1, forward strand.
AGCGGGCAGTGGAAACAAATTCTAGATCCAAGCAGTTCTAATGACACATATTTTGTAAACAGCTCACTCCCTTCTGTACAGAGGGGATGCCAGCTTGATCACCTCCACTACATAGGCCTGTGTCAGAGACAGATGTTGGGCCTAGTGGTTACAGCAGGAGTTGGGGGTCTAGGTGCCAGGGCCAAAGGTCAGAATAGGAATCAGAATTCAAGACTCAGAGCCAATGGTCAGAACTGGAATCAGTAATCAGAGCCGAGAATCAGAGCAAGATTACCTGCAGTGAGGCAAGGTAGCAGTAGAGACAGGAAAAAGCCGCTATTTAATATTCTCTAGCAGTTCCTGAGACAGTCATCCAGACTTCCCAGTCCACCAGGAATTAAAGCATCCCCCTAATACCCAGAGAGTCGAGGATTCGGTAGACCAAGTACTCCTCCAGTCTGTGGACAGTTATGGGTGGCAGTGGTGGGTTGGAGCAGTTTAGATATGGCTTCTTAGCGTTGGGCTTTAAAAGTGAGATGTGAAAGACGATGTGGATCTTCAAGAATTCTGGAAGCTGTAACCTGAAGGCCATTCGTTTACCTCATTCTGTAATCTTGCAGAGGTCCAGGTATTGGTAATCTAGTTTATTAGATGGGTGACTTGATTTAAGGTTGTGAGCACAGAGCCACACCTTGTCCCCTGAAGCCAAATTTGGGTCAGCATGATGATCTTGGTCTGCGTGGTGCTGATAGGCTTTTTTGGCAGACTACAAGTGTATGTTGAGCTCCTGGTGTACTGTGGCTAAATCCATGGTGGCTGGTACTAGGCAACTTATGGGTAAGTCTGGGTGGAAGTGGGGCAGTGAAAGCCATAGCTTGCAAAGAATGGGCTATGTTAGGTCGGGGCATAGATTGCATTGTTATACACAAATTCAGCATATCACAGTGATGGGGAGCAGTCATCTGGATAGTAACCCGGAAGGCAGCAAAGAGTTTGCTCCAAGATTTGATTGACTCTGTTTACCCACTAGTACTTGATGCCAAGGAGTCTGAGAAATTCCTGCCAGAATCAGGAGATGAACTGGGTTCCATATCCGATACATCACCTGTTAGTCATCTGTGATCCTGGAAGACATTTTCAGGATGAGCTGAGCCATCTCCTTTGCAGTAGGAACAGTATGGCGTGGAATGAAGTGTGCCATCTTTGTCAGGAGGTCAATGGCAACCAGGATTACCTGGAATCGTGGCAGTTCTACAATGAAGTCCATTTATGATATAGTAGACTGTTAAAAGGTGTGGCTCCTCTTCCGCCTTCTCCCCACAGAAACTGCAGGCAATCCAGTGGTTGTGCCTTCACCATATTCTTTTATTTTAAGTTCCCTCCACCATTTCTACAACAATCCTTGTGCAACAGTCTATTACCAGTGCCAACAGCACTTTGGGCTTCTCCCCAGGATCTCAGGGGAACAGAGTTCTCCCTCCCTTCAGGCTTCGTGTTACTGAGCTCAATTAGCCCTAGTCTCCTTTCCCCCTCCTCCTTCCCCATTGGTGCTTCCTCCCTGCTTCTTTATCAGACCAGCCAGCCTGATTGTCTAATTACCCCCATCAGCTTTCTCAAGGGGGAACTAATTAACATCTGAGTGATCAGAGTGCAGATTCACCTGTTCACACCCTGCACTCTGTCATACAGACCAAGACTGCAGAGGTGTGGGCAGAGGCTGGAAGAGACCTAGGGGGGTTGATCATGGGTTCTTGTTAAGGGTGTAGAGGATGCAGGGTCTTATATAATTCTTAATGTAAGCCTGTAGGCATGGCCACCAGAAGTTCCTTGAGACCATATATCAGGTCTTTGAACTGGCTAAAATTTCCCACAAGTGGCAAATCATGGCACAGTTTCAATACCTGAAGCCTAGGTTGTCCCTCCAGAACATAATTACAACCCTTGAGATAGAGAAGGCTCTTCCATAATTGTAACTCAGTCAGGTCAGGTACCCCCATTGTTCAGGGACTGGGGGGGATCTGGGTTGAGAATGGGTCACCAGGGAGCAGGGAGTGGATGGAGGACATCAGACTGATATTGATCATCCTATTGACAAAGATGGATAACTAGAGCACAGTACAGATGGCTCTTTGCCAGTTGTGAGATATTCATCTTTATTTAATAGGTCAGCTCCTTTCACTTTTCTAATCCCTGAATAATATGTTACAACAAATTTGAAGATCTGGCATTGGTTAAGTCATCTGGTAGTCAATAGGTTCTCCAGGTTTTTGTGGTTCTTTAGGACTTGGACCAACAATCAGACTCCTAGGAGCCACCTTGACAGCCAGTAACTCCTTGTCCCAAAAATATAGTTTTATTCTGACATGGTTAGCTTCTGAGAATGTGGTGGAGTTGGTTGCAGAGGGCTCACATATTGAGATAAAAATGCACCAATGGCAAAATTTGAGGCATCAGCTTCAATCATAAGTGGTTTGGTGTGCTCTGGGTGAGTCAGGATGGATGCTGAGGTGAATGCCTCCATCACTTATTCAAAGGTCAACTGAGCCTCCATGATTGAGACAAACCAGGCCCCCTTTTGCAGGAGCACTGATATGGGTGCAACCAGGCTAGAGAATCCTTTAATAAATCACCTGTAAAACCTGGTGGATCCTGGGAATCACTGCACCCTGTATATGACATTGGATGTGGCCCAACTGAATATTGCCATCACCTTAGTGAGTCCTTGGTGAGTCCCTTGGGTGAGATGATCTATCCTTATCAAACTCACATTTCTTGAGCTTTGAGAAGAGAGGGGGTTTTGGTGGAGTTCCCACCAAGATAGTATGCACATGGTGGTGGTGGTGGTGATGACGGAAGTCTTGAATTTAGGAGAAAATTAGGATATTATCCAGGTAAATGACAACAAATTGATCCAGCATGATTTCACTTATGAAATACTGTAAGGTTGCTGAGGCATTACAGAATCCAAATAGCATGACTACATACTTGTACTTAGTACAAAAGGCATTCTTCCATTCATCATTTTCACAGATCCTCACCAGATTATAAGCTCCTCAGAGGTCCATCTTTGTGAAGATCTTGGCAGAGTGGAGTCTTTCAAACAGCTTGTTAATAAGCGGTTTCAGATTGTAATCTTGTTCAGAGTCAACCAAGGTCAAAGGGAGCCATCTTTCTCCATCATGAAGAAGATGGGCCCCTTCTGGGGATGTAGTGGGCTGAATGAACCCCTTCTGCAGGTTTTCCTTGAGAAGGCTCTGGAGTACTTGTAGTTCAGGTTTGGAGATGGAGTAAACGCACCCAAAAGGAAACCTCTGCTGGAGGTCAGAGAGGTAGCAGGGTGTCGGCTTTCTTTTTGTCAAATACATCAGCATAGCATTTATATTTAACAGGAATCCCTAGAGCCACTGGGAATGTTGTGGGGGTTGCCAGGGTAACCTTTCGATCCTCCCTCCATGTCTCTGAATTGTTTGGAGGAGCAAACAAGCCTCAAAAGGTTTCTGGTCCCAGGTCAGTTCTTGGGAAACAGGATTGTCTACAAACCAGGAGTCAAAGCTTACTGTTCCTGACCACTAGCAGATGCTAGTTGTGTGTGATGAGCCTGGGGATTCCAACAAGAACTGATGAATGCAATGCATGGAATTGGCCCAAACCAGAAGTTTTCTCGGTGACCTCATAGGGTAGTGTGGCAGGCCTGGCATCGCTCCGCCCCTTTGTGGCAGTGGTGGGATGGGGTGTCAGAACCTCACCTCTCCCAAGTTCACGTGCTCGCCTCCCTGTGGGCAGCCCGATGCGCCCTAATGGCCTCCCTCCATGCAATCACCCCTTGGTCGGTGTAGTGTTCCCTAATGGGTCCATATAAATCGCTCCCAGCACTGGAGCAGTGCGGCCCAATGGCCAGAGTCCATATAATCACCCCTCTCATACAGGGTAGCGTGGCCTAGCGGCCAGAGTCCGTATGATTCCCATGGTGTGGGGGGGGGTGGTAGGGGGACCTGTGCCCACCCTCTCCACCAGGTCCCAACCCAGGGCCCTGGTAATGGCAAGTTCCCCTTGCCACCAGCTCGGCAGGGGTCTGCCCAAACACGCCGAGCCTCTGTGCAGCTCAACGCCATTTTCCTCCAAAGTTCCCCTGGGTCACTTCCTACCATAACCTCCGTGTTTTCCGATTCGGGCAGGGTGCGTCCTGGCTTGGCTGGCCTCTGTATACTGGAGTGCAGGCTGTCATTCCTCGGGAGCGCGTGGCGTGGCATGCCTCCTTCCCCTCCAACAGTCAGCCCTGACTGAGCGGCTCTGCAGGCTTTTATACCTGTTCTCCAGTTGGAGCATACCCAGCAGTGCCTCAGGGGTGTGGCTTCCTCTGCTAGGAAGGAAGGGTTAACCCCTGCGGTACCAGTGCGAGGCCACTCTGCCCCATCATAGGTACCATCATACCTCTAAAGGAGCTGCCCCTGCAAGGTGGCAAACTGGGCTCCCAAGATCGATAGGTTCCCACTCTCTCCATCAGAGAGAGATTGGAATAGGCTGCTTAAACTATCAGAGACTGGGACATTGTCAGAGATTGACAAGTGATTAGAGCAGGAGTCATGATGAGTGGGTTGGAGCAGGAGTCAGTAGGCAGGAATAGAAGCCAAGGGTCAGAGACAAGGATCAGAGTCAGGTTACCAGGGATGAGGCAGGCTGGGTCTGAGGCAGGAGTAGGGTTGGAACAAGGCTGGGAACAAGCAAGGCAGAGGAGCTATTGCAGCCATAGGCAAATGCTTTGAGCAGCAGCTGCTGCTGGGCTTAAGAACTGGTGCTCACTCTTCCCACCATTCAGGCAGCCTACTACAGGCCAGCTGCACTTGTCAGGTGGCCTGGAGACTGGCTCTGCTGCAGGCCCTGAAATCTAACAGACTGTGAATATTGCATATGGAGAATGATTTTCTCTCAAGTCCAGTCTCAAGCCATTTAAAGCTTCATAGGTCCTTTGACTGACCACAGGGTTTTCCTCTTAACAAGATACCATTTAACAAGGAGACTCTTGCATTCTGTACTAACTTCACTTTCTGGCTATATTTAAGCCACATCGCACTAATGTAGTGCACTAGTCTAATGTAATATGAATGGCTATTTAAATAACTAATATCTTACATTTATAGAATGTGATTCTTAATAATGGCTCCAATCCTCCCCAGGCAGGGAATTCCCAGTAATTTTAACTGGTTTGTCTAAATCAGAAATGCCACACCGGGCCTATAATTTTGTAAAATACTACAGGATTCCATAAGTTTCAGCTCAACCCAACCCAAGCAATTCCGTACTATTTTACAAAATTATGTGACCTGTCTTGTATTTCATACTCAGACAAACCAGACACCATTGTCAGTGGGAAGTTTGCTTGAGTGAGAATTGGGACGTTATCAGGAATCCCTGCACTATATAATTCTAATTTACTGGTGTCTGTTTTCTACCATGCATCCATTCAGAAAGTGGAGTGGAGCAGGATCCTGTTTATTTAATGGTGTTGCTCATTGGAGTGCAACTCTTTGCCAGTATTGGGAAATGCTGCACACACAACAGAAATACACCCAGGCGCCACCAGGGTGGAATGTGGTAGGTGTCTTCCAGCAACAGATTAGGATAGGACATTCTGAATACTATGCCAAATGAGAACTGCATAGGGAATGTAGCTAGGCAGAATGTAATTAACCAGATTAGTAACTGGACTAAAATATCTGTACTTGCAAAATGAAGAATATCACTGTATTTTGAAGACCACAAGTGTGTAAGACCTTGGTTTTGTATCTTCCAAAATCCAACAGCACACTGAAGCATTAATTGATATTAATTTAAATGGAAGAGTAGTACCTCCTGAGTGACCTTCCTGTAGCATTCTGAGTCTTTCCTACTGAACTTCCGTTGAAGTAGCTAACATCTGTAGAGTGCTTTGAAGATCTAAGCACTATTTAAGTGCTAAGGCTGAAATATGCTTAACTTGTGAAATTTGATAAGATGAAGCTCAATTCAGGACCTGTAAAAATGGTAACTGATGACCTACATTATGTATGCTAAGAAAAGCAAAAATCACAAAAGCGGTAACGCTGCTGAAAAAAGTAACTACTTTCAAATTTCAGTTTCTGTGTATGTCAATGGCAACTAAACTACCAGTAGGTCAAGAATTTTCTCTTCATGCAACTGCTTCTGAATGTCAATAAATATCATTGTAGTTTGGGGATGAGCAACAGGAATGTGCAATTTTGCTTTACAAAGGGATAATACTAACTATGTTTATTACAGTTTTAGAAAACTTAAACATAAAGAAACAACCTGGCAATCTAGGAGTTCAACATTTTTTACTACACAGTGTATGTAAAAAGTTTACAATACATATAGTGCAGGGTGTGACAAATGACAAAACTTCATTAAGTGCCTATGAACTAGACAAATGTACAAAAGTCAGTGAAGTTTCCTTTTCTGTTCTCTCTCTCGCTCTTTGCCTCCCCACCCTCCTGCCCCTCACAACTATATCATACTCATATGGAAAAAAAGAAACTCTTTACACTGCTTTGGTTTCTTATTTTTGGTTTTGTGTGTTTGTTTGTTTTTCAGGAAGGCTGATATTTGCTTTGGGTAAAAACTGAGCACTTTGTCAGTTTGGGGGGGGGGGGAAATCCCAGCCTGGTGTTAAGTCTATCTTTTATTTCAAAATACGGACATGTTTTTTTTTAAATAGCTATTCTTAGTCATAACACAGTTTCAATACTACTTAACCAATCTATCAAAAGCAAAACATTTTACTGTGTTGTTGAGATTACACTTTTTTAATTTTACAAAATTGGAAGTAGACTTGCCTAGTAAGGAAAAAACAAAAACCTAACTTTCCCTATGATAATCCCATCCTATTCTTTTATGCTCTACTCATTGTTTTGCCAGAAATGACCTACATAGGGTATAGCTGTGTAATGTCAAATAATGGGGTTAACTTGGCAAACAGTTTCAAAAAACAATATTCTACACTCAGTTACACTGTGAAATCCAGGTAGTAGAGTTCATCCTCTGCTTTTTTAAAATCTTATAACATTAAGGCATAAATACGCTTATGAAATATTTAGTACATAGATCATTATTCTGAACAATATATTTTAAGTGAAGTTTCTTACCCTAAAGAGGTTCCTGTCTGTGCTCTCATCTAGAGTTGAACGCATTTTGGTGGAGCCACACAAATTTTCTTCTCTCTCATGGTTAGGCTGACCAGATGTCCCAATTTTATAGGGACAGTCGCGATATTTGGAGCTTTTCTTATATAGGCACCTATTCCCCCCCCCCCCCCCCCCACACACACACACACTCCCTGTCCTGATTTTTCACACTTGCTATCTGGTCACCCTACTCATGGTCAGCACAGGAAAGAAGACGCAACTAAGCGTTAAAAATGAAGAGAAAAGTGAAGTTGGGAGAAGAGGGGATTAAAAAATGGAGCCATGTGGATAACATTCCTTCCTTCTTGCCCCACTGGTTGAACAGCACCTGTGGAGTTCTAAAGATGCAGATGGTGTTTGGAGAAAATGTTCAGTGTAAGGGGCTCATGACATCTGTCAAGTGACAGCTGGGTAGATCATTTGATGGAGGAGAGAATCAGAGGAGGAACAGAAGGGTGGACACTTTTTGTTCTGAGATTCAGAACCTGAGGTCTTGGTGTCCTCTACCAAGTCAACTTCACCCAGAAAAGGAGGCATTCTGAGTGAGTGAAGGTGACAGAACAAGTCAGCATATCTGGGGAATCCTTCAGGAGAGTGCAGTCTATGCTTTGGAAGATTAAGGTCATCCTCAGCTTTGCCCTTTCCTGACCTGTGAGCGCTTAAACATACAACCGCAATGTTCTCTAAACCTCAGCTTCTTATAGAACTTGTGTGTATACACACACACAGTTGTAGTCAGGGATGCTGGAACAAGTGGGGGTGCTGAGAGCCAGTGAATCAAACTGTAAACTGAGAGCATCCCCAGTATCCCTAATTCCAGCACCTGTGATTGTAGGAGATTTGGGGAAGAATGTCCATGTCTTTACAGGAAGCATATATATTGCTGAAATGATTAAGATCTTGTTTTATAATGGGGAACAAGTCAAGTGTTCTTGTCACAGAATATTCAATAATGTAACGTTGCTATAAATGTTTGATAAGAGTGAATCAGTCAAGCAAGTTATGTTAATAGCATGCATTTCTCTCAGATGATGTAATTATATCCTTTGGGACAGACTGTGACAGGTCTTTGCATGGGTTCATGGCAGTAAAGGGAGGGTATACAAGGAGCCTCTTTTCCCCTTGGATAGGCCACAAAGAAGCCTGTACCAACTGTAGTCCTTATGGTTGCTGTCCTCTCTGAACTGGCATTAAAAGCAGCTGGCTGGCCTGAAGCAGATTGCAGCATCCTAAAGAACAGTGTCTGCCTATGTACCTGACCAGTCAAGGAACAACTGTACCTCTCTGAGGAATTATACTTCCCGAGTTCTCCATGAGGCAGTGCAACTCTGCACAACTCTGTACTCTGGCAAGTGGCTAAATGCCAAGATTCCTCCCCCAGTTTGTGAAAACTGTGACACCCAGGGGTTCAAGAAAGGAGCTATGTTTTTTTCTGAAACAAAATGGAACCTTGGATCTGCAAATACACTACAGAACTTTTAAATGATATTACAATAGCAATCTTAGTATGTACTGTTGAATCGTTTTTTAAAAAGGTGAACATTACTCATTTATTTTCATGAATAGGAGAACTCTGTCTCAGAATTAGTTCTATTTTACATTCTCTCTTAGCCGCAGAGTGAATCAGAGCTGCTTTGCAAAGTTGTTTGCATCACAAACTGAAGACTATGTGAAAGTAAATACTTGCAAACTGTTACATTTAAAAAATAATTTAAATTAATATTTGCAAAGCTGAATGTACGGGAAAATGTCACTTTTGCAGTGAACCTGGTGCTTTTGCAATGGATAATAGCAAAACTCAAAATATTTGTGACTTAGGCCTGGAAATCGATTTTCACAACAAAAATTCAGAGGAAAGTAGAAGCCCAGTAATAGTCTGTTAGGGAATAACTTGCCCTTGTGGGAAGCTTATTCCTAACCTGGCCAGTTAGTGGCTAGCTTATGTTCTGAGGCATCACTTACTATTTTTATCCTATCAAGTATAATTCTGGATATTCTCTACTCTATAGAAGTCTAGTATCCCTTAAATTCTACTAAGCTCTTGGCCTCAGTGATATATTAAGGCAGTGAGTTCCACTGTTTACTGATTATGTTTACTGAGGGGGTATGTGTGTATATATATGTATTCCTTTAATGCATTTTAAATTTATTTAAACTTCCTGTTGACTTTAATTTGCTCTTTAAAGTAGAAGCAAAAGACCAAGAATTTGAGGCTACAGACAAAGGCATGGACAGTATATTACCTGGAAACCATCCCTTGAGATCTGGGTTGAAGCATATTGCCAAGACTATGTGGGGAAGTGTACATTAGTACTGCCTTGTGCTGTAACTTTCCTTTAAGACAACTAGAGAATTTTGGTCTCTAGTTCTATTGAAACAGCATTGAAGTAGAAGTCAGTCAATAAAATGAGACAACAGAATTTCTTTGTGTGGGTCAAAACATGAAGAAAAATTATGTTTCTCTAGTTTGAGCAGTATTGAAAATTACTTCTTGCCATCCTAGAAGATACTGTAATTTAGGAATTAATTTAGTAAAAAGGAAAAAGGACACTAAACTATCTAAACTGCTACATGCCACAAGGAGCCACAACAGTAGTTCCCTTAACCCACCCAGCAATATTGTTAATCTTTCCAGCTATACTCTTAGCCCAGCAGAAGAGTCTGTCCTATCTCGGGGCCTCTCCTTTTGTCCCTCCAGACCCACGAACATGATATAGTTCTGCGGTGACCTAGAATCCTACTTTCGACGTCTCCGACTCAAAGAATATTTCCAACATACCTCTGAACAGCATACTAACCCACAGAATCCCCCCTACCAGCACTACAAAAAAAAGGATTCTGCGTGGACTCCTCCGGACGGTCGAAACAACAGACTGGATTTCTACATAGATTGCTTCCGTCAACGTGCAAAGGCTGATATTGTGGAAAAGCAACATCACTTGCCCCATAACCTCAGCCATGCTGAACACAACGCCATTTACAGCCTCAGAAACAACCCTGACATCATTATCAAAAAGGCTGACAAAGGAGGTGCTGTCGTCATCATGAATAAATTGGAATATGACCAAGAGGCTGCTAGACAGCTCTCTAACACCACATTCTACAGGCCATTATCCTCTGATCCCACTGAGGATTACCTAAAGAAACTACACCATCTGCTAAAAAAAACTACTTGACAAAGCACAGGAACAAATCTGTACAGACACATGCCTAGAACCCCGACCAGGGACATTCTATTTGCTACCCAAGATCCATAAACCTGGAAATCCTGGACGCCCCATCATCTCAGGCATTGGCACCCTAACATCAGGCTTGTCTGGTTATGTGGACTCTCTCCTCAGACCCTACGCTACCAGCACTCCTAGCTATCTTCGAGATACCACTGACTTACTGAGGAAACTACAATCCATCGGTGATCTTCCAGAAAACACCATCCTGGCCACTATGGACGTAGAAGCCCTCTACACCAATATTCCACACAAAGATGGACTACAAGCTATCAGGAACAGTATCCCCGATAATGTCACAGCTAACCTGGTGGTTGAACTCTGTGACTTTGTCCTCACCCACAACTATTTCACATTTGGGGACAATATATACCTTCAAGTCAGTGGCACTGCTATGGGTACCCGCATGGCCCCACAGTATGCCAACATTTTTATGGCTGACTTAGAACAACGCTTCCTTAGCTCTCGTCCCCTAACGCCCCTACTCTACTTGCGCTACATTGATGACATCTTCATCATCTGGACCCATGGAAAAGAAGCCCTTGAGGAATTCCACCGTGATTTCAATAATTTCCATCCCACCATCAACCTCAGCCTAGATCAATCCACACAAGCGGTCCATTTCCTGGACACTACTGTGCTAATAAGCGATGGTCACATAAATACCACCCTATACCGGAAACCTACTGACCGCTACACTTACCTACATGCCTCCAGCTTCCATCCAGGACACACCACACAATCCATTGTCTACAGCCAAGCTCTAAGATATAACCGCATTTGCTCCAATCCCTCAGATAGAGACAAGCACCTACAAGATCTCTATCAAGCATTCTTAAAACTACAATACCCACCTGCTGAAGTGAAAAAACAGATTGACAGAGCCAGACGAGTACCCAGAAGTCACCTCCTACAAGACAGGGCCAACAAAGAAAATAACAGAACACCACTAGCTGTCACCTTCAGCCCCCAACTAAAACCTCTCCAGCGCATTATCAGAGATCTACAACCTATCCTGAAAGATGATCCTTTACTCTCACAGATCTTGGGAGACAGACCTGTCCTCGCTTACAGACAACCCCCCAACCTAAAGCAAATACTCACCAGCAACCACACATCACTGAACAAAAACACTGACCCAGGAACCTATCCTTGTAACAAAGCCCGATGCCAACTCTGTCCACATATCTATTCAAGTGGCATCATCATAGGGCCTAATCACATCAGCCATACCATCAGGGGCTCGTTCACCTGCACATCTACCAATGTGATATATGCCATCATGTGCCAGCAGTGCCCCTCTGCCATGTACATTGGCCAAACCGGACAGTCTCTACGCAAAAGAATTAATGGACACAAATCTGACATCAGGAATCATAATACTCAAAAACCAGTGGGAGAACACTTTAACCTGTCTGGCCATTCTATGACGGACCTGCGGGTGGCTATCTTAAAACAGAAAAACTTCAAAAACAGACTCCAACGAGAGACTGCTGAGCTGGAATTGATATGCAAACTAGACACAATCAACTCAGGATTAAATAAGGACTGGGAATGGCTGAGCCATTACAAACATTGAATCTATCTCCCCTTGTAAGTATTTTCACACTTGCTTCTTATCAAACTGTCTGTACTGAGCTATCTTGATTATCACTTCAAAAGTTTTTTTTCTCTTACTTAATTGGCCTCTCAGAGTTGGTAAGACAACTCCCACCTGTTCATGCTCTCTGTATGTGTGTATATATATCTCCTCAATATATGTTTCACTCTATATGCATCCGAAGAAGTGGGTTGTAGCCCACAAAAGCGAATGCTCTAATAAATTTGTTAGTCTCTAAGGTGCCACAAGTACTCCTGTTCTTTTTGTAATTTAGTAAGGAGTCAAAACTTATTGTACCAAGGGTAGTTATAGCTGACCTGTAAGGAGAGGTTATTTTTTTTCTCATGGGTGCAAAGAGAGAATATATCTGACTGACTAAATTGCACCTTTCAAAATTAAAATGTAATGGTAACATTCTTATGTTAAGCAGTAGCTTTGATTTAACAAGAAAGCAGACACATAATTTCACTTAGCAATTATTAAAATAGATTATAAAAATTTCATAAACAACTATGGGGCCTTGAAAAGTTTTTCTTTATTTTTTACTTGAATTATGTTTAGGTGATCTCCAAATACTTTTGATTGTAATGTATTATCAATTTTTTTTTTGCGTGTGTGTGTGTGTGATGGATATTTAACAGACTTCAGCAAAAAATAGTTGTAGCCACTAAGGTAATCCACATTTGTCAGCTTGCAGTACTTCCAGATGCAACAATATTACTCTTACTCCTATGGGAATTCTGCACCAAAAAATTAAATTCTGCACACAATATTTTTTAAATTCTGCAAAATTCTGCATATTTTGTTAAACTAAGGCAATATAATCACTCTGGTTTCAATTATTTTGGTAATATATTTAAATTACAAACCAATGGATGGAAAATAGGAGTGGGGAACATTGGAGAAAATCCCCAAACCCTCTTGCCTAAAAGTAATGTAGCTAGATTTGACACTTTATTTCTAGTTATTAGTCAACAAATACATGCATTTATATGCTCAGTGTTACAACACAGGCAACTGAAGAGCAAGTGAGGGCTGGTGAATCAAACTCACAATTTATATTGGCTACTGACCATTTCCAGAAAGATGGGCATATAACCATTCTTGCAGCTTCCCTACACTTCCCCGTCAGAAGTCATTTTTCTGCGGAGAAGCAAAGAAATTTGTGAGGGATGTGAAATCTGCACAACCGCAGTGACACAGAATGCCCCCAGGAGTAAGTTGCTGTGTGATTTAGCAGCAGTAGACTACTTTAAAAAAAAAAAAAAAAAAAAAGTATTTGCTATGTTGTGACAGCTTTCTAGTAGGACTCTTATTTTGCATATTTACTTTAAAAAGCTTCTGAAAAGGGAAAATGATAGCACACATTTTCACTCTCTCATGTTATATAATTAGCACTGAGGAAAAAATGACAGTTCCCAGTTCAAATTTGCATGTCAAAACTGATTAAGTCAATACCTCTCCTCTACCTGAGTTCACCAATGTTATATTTTGTAAATCTGGTTGGGATTGCAAGATTATACCCTAAATTAGTTAAGTTTTGCAAAACTGAGCAGAGCAACACCTAAATATCTTTAAAAATCTGGGTTTTAATTTCTCAGTATCTCAGTTCCCCATCCATTTAAAAGAGTGGGTAACATAAGAATGGTCATACTGAGTCAGACCAAAAGTCCATCTAGCCCAGTATCCTGTCTTCAGACAGTGGCCAATGCCAGGTACCCCAAGGGGAATGAGCAGAACAGGTAATCATCAAGGTATCCATCCCCTGTCGCCCATTCCCAGCTTCTGGCAAACAGAGGCTAGGGACACCATCCCTGCCCATCCTGGCTAATAGCCATTGATGGACTTATCCTCTATGAATTTATCTAGTTCTTTTTTGAACCCTGTTATACTCCTGGCCTTCCCAACATCCTCTAGCAAAAGTTCTACAAGTAGACTGTGTGCTGTGTGAAGAAATTCTTCCTTTTGTTTGTTTTAAACCTGCTGCCTATTAATTTCATTTGGTGACCCCTAGTTCTTGTGTTATGAGAAGGAGTAAATAAATCTTCCTTATTTACTTTCTCCACACCAGTCATGATTTTATAGATTTCTATCATTTCCCCAAGCTGAAAAGTCCCAGTCTTATTAACTTCTCCTCATATGGAAGCTATTCCAGATCCCTAATCATTTTTGTTGCCCTACGCTGTACCTTTTCCAATTGCAATATATCTCTTTTGAGATCAGGTGACCAGATCTGCATGCAGTATTCAAGATGTGGGCATACCATGGACTTATACAGAGACAATATATTTTCTGTCTTATTATCTATCCCTTTCCTAATGATTCCCAATGTTCTGTTAACTTTTCAGATTGCCGCTGCACATTGAGTAGATGGTTTTTAGAGAACTATCCACAATGACTCCAAGAACTTTTTTCAGTGGTAACAGCTAATTTAGACCCCATCATTTTATATGTATAGTTGGGATTATGTTTTCCAGTGTGCACTACTTTGCATTTATCAACATTGAATTTAATCTTCATTTTGTTGCCCAGGCAGCCAGTTTTGTGAGATCCCTTTGTAACTCTTCACCGTCTGCTTTGGACTTAACTATCTTGAGTAGTTTTGTATCATCTGCAAATTTTGCCACCTCACTGTTTACCCCCTTTTCCAGATCATTTATGAATATGTTGAAGAGTACTGGTCCCAGTAGAAACCCTTGAGGGACACCACTATTATATCTTTCCATTCTGAAAACTGACCATTTATTTCTACCCTTTGTTTCCTATCTTTTAACCAGTTACTGGTCCATGAGAAGACCTTCCCTTTACCCCATGACCGCTTACTTTGCTTAAGAGTCTTTGGTGGGGACCTTGGCAAAGACTTTCTGAAAATCTATACACTATATCCACTGGATCATGCTTGTTTACTCCCTCAAAGATTTCTAGTAGATTGGTGAGGTATGATTTCCCTTTCCAAAAACTATCCTGACTCTTCCCCAACAAATCATGTTCATCTATGTTTCTGATAATTCTGTTCTTTACTATAGTTTCAACCAATTTGCCTGGTACTGAAGTTAGGCCTACGAGCCTGTAATTGCCAGGATCGCCTCTGGAGCCTTTCTTAAAAATTGGCATCACATTAGGTATCCTCCTGTCATTTGATGCAGAAGTTGGTTTAAATTATAGTTTACATACCACAGGCTACATCTACACTACAGGGGGGGGTCGATTTAAGATACGCAAATTCAGCTACGCGAATAGCGTAGCTGAATTCGACGTATCGCAGCCGACTTACCCCGCTGTGAGGACGGCGGCAAAATCGACCTCCGCGGCTTCCCGTCGACGGCTCTTACTCCCACCTTCGCTGGTGGAGTAAGAGCGTCGATTCGGGGATCGATTGTCGCGTCCTGACGGGATGCGATAAATCGATCCCCGAGAGGTCGATTTCTACCCGCCGATTCAGGCGGGTAGTGTAGACCAGGCCTAAGTTAGCATTTCTGCAATATCACATTTCAGTTCCTTCAGAACTCTTGGGTGAATACCAGTTGGTCCTGGTGGCTTATTAGTGTTTAATTTATCAATTTGTTCCAAAACCACCTCTAATGACTCCTCAATCTGGAACAGTTCCTCAGATTTATCACCTAAAAAGAATGGCTTTAGGTTTGCGAATCTCCCTCACATTCTCAGCCATGAAGACCAATGCAAAGAAGTCATTTAGTTTCTACACAATGGCCTTATCTTCCTTGAGTGCTCCTTTAGTATCTCGATCATCCAGTGACCCCACTGGTTATTTAGCAGGATTCCTGCTTCTGATGTACTTAATTTTTTAATTTTTTTTTGCTGTTACTTTTTGAGTCTTTGGCTATCTGTTCTTCAAATTCTTTTTTGTCTTTCCTAATTATATTTTATACTTCACTTGCCAGAGTTTTTGCTCCTTTCTATTTTACTCAATACGATTTAACTTCCACTTTTTAAAGGATGTCTTTTTGCCTCTAACTGCTTCTTTTAGTTTGTTGTTTAGCCACAGTGGCACTTTTTTTGTCCTCTTACTATGTTTTTTTAATTTGGGGTATACATTTAAATTGAGCCTCTGTTATGGTGTCTTTAAAAGTTTTCAGGCAACTTGCAAGTCCCAGTAAATGGGTTATGTGCAGAGAAGGTTGTGTGGTGTCATAGGATGCACAATCCTTTGCCAGGCCACTGAGTCACAGGACTGTATTTAATCCCCGATATCTGTCTCATCCTTACACATGTGGATGACCGGTGGATATGCAATGCTCCAAACCCCTCCTCTATCCTTTTCCAAAGCACTCCTCCACTCTAGATCATTATGGGGGCCACCCTGTGGATCTGTTATCTGCAGCACATGGAGGTGCAGACTCTTGTGCAGGCTGCCTACAACCTAGCTCCCCAGCTCTGTGAAACTATTGCAAGTCCACCGTGTTCAGGGCTTTCCAGGGCTGTGGAAGTTCAGGATTTTGCTTTCATTTTTTCCCAGTGTAATATGTCATTAGTAATTATGTCTGTTCTCACTACTCCGGAACACCCTGGGACATATACTTTAATGGTAAATGGCTGGTTGGTGTTATTTGAATTTGTGGGTGCTCACCATGATACCAAACATGTCTCTTAATCTTCCTGATAGTTATTTTTAAGCCATTATGGGGGAAAAGAAACCCCAGCAGAAATATCAACTAGATGCTAGTTTTTGCTTTTGTAAAGTAAGCCACTAAAAGTTCTGTCATGCCAGTATTGATAACAATTAGTGCAGCATATGAACCAAAGTCTTGATAATTTGAACTTCCACCTGCAGCCTTCTGGTCCACAGATGTCAGGAGTTTGTAATAAACAATGAAATTTACAGAAGTCTAAAGCAGCCTTAGGTAAATTTATGACTTGGACTGCATATTAAATGTTTGGTTCTCCTTTGTACAAAAAGAATAACTTAGAAAGGTCATTCTGATAAGGTAGATGTTTTCTTTGTGTTTCATTGGTTTTTTTAAGACTTGTGATGGAGGTCTCCTAAAGCACCTTCTTTTCCCATCACTGATATTAAATTTTCTTGATGGTATCAAAATGACAGTGAACGTTTTTATGTATAACACATTTATTTTACTGTTATTCCATCCTTGCTTTTGTCTGTGTCATCTACTTGTTGTGACTTGTCATAATCCCAGAAATATGAGTTCTCTGGGTAAGGGTCTGTCTTTTTATTAATATTTGTTTATAAAGTACCTTGCACAGTGGGGCCTTGATCCTTAATTGGCACCTCTAGGTACTACTACAGTACAAATAATACTTAGTGGTAATTGCTATCCTCTCACTATTCTAACAAGTAGTGTTAACAATAGCTTTGCACCTAAAACATATTATAAGACAAGGGGAGGGAGGACCTTCTTTTGACATAGTCTCTAAACATAATTCAACTAGAGGTAGGTTGAATCTGGAGATTTTTCTCTGGATTTAGAATTGATATCCAGTATTAAATGAGGTATTTTGCCACATGCCATCTAGGAAATCCAGTGCAAATATTTTGAACTGTAGTTGTGGGTAGATATTCTGGGGATACCCACCATTAATAAGAAACAGATGGAGAGCCACATTCTTTCCATAGTGGCATATCATTGCTACATAATAACTGTTTGGGTATAACTGTAACTTACAACTTTTTTTTTGTTTTTTTTTTTTAATAAAGAAAAATGTTATTTCATTCTGAGTGTCGTACTGACCAATATTTTACAGTTGTGTTCTGGGGTCTAACATAACACTAAAAGCAGTTAAAATTCCCAGAAATGGCTTCTGGAAGATGTGGTCTGGTGCTGAGTTCCTAGTAAAATGACTGACTGCAAACATTGCTCAGCAGCATTTAAGAATTATTTTCCTTGTTGAAGTCCTTTTCTAAATTGGTCTGTAATCTCAGTTTAAAAAACTCCAAGTAAAAGCTCAGGGCTGCTATCAGCCAGGAAATTATACACTCTTTAGTTTAAATTCATTAAATAGTTATGTGGAAAGGGGAGTAAGCCATCTGTAATAAGCTAAAATTGCTGACACAGTACTCATAATAAGTTCTTTCCCAGAGGTTTTTATTGCAGTTATATAAGAAATCATTGACTTATGAAGTTCAAAGAAACTTTCAAAATCTTTTTTGTTATATTTTTGAGAGCTGTAACATGAGAACATGAAGATATTGCTCATAATACTTAGAGCAATGAAACAGTGGGAAAATATGCCTAGGGAGTAGACACATTTTGTGTGTGCTCACAATGCTTTTAAACTGAGGGATTTACTTAAAACCTGAGTGAAAGTGATCTTTGAGTATGGAGACCACCATAATGAGGTGTCTAGCCTTTCTAGTAAAAAGCAACAGAGGGTCCTGTGGCACCTTTAAGACTAACAGAAGTATTGGGAGCATAAGCTTTCGTGGGTAAGAACCTCACTTCTTTAGATGCAAGTAATGGAAATTTCCAGAGGCAGGTATAAATCAGTATGGAGATAACAAGGTTAGTTCAATTGCCTGATTGAACTAACCTCGTTATCTCCATACTGATTTATACCTGCCTCTGGAAATTTCCATTACTTGCATCTAAAGAAGTGAGGTTCTTACCCACGAAAGCTTATGCTCCCAATACTTCTGTTAGTCTTAAAGGTGCCACAGGACCCTCTGTTGCTTTTTACAGATTCAGACTAACATGGCTACCCCTCTGATACTTGCCTTTCTAGTAAATCACAGGAAAATAAAACATACTAGTATAAACTTGGGTACTAAAGGGCTAGATTTGCAACCTTTATACACACTGTTACACACTTACACACATAAGTAGTTCCAAGGTGAAAACAGGACTGACTTTACCTATGCAAGTAATATGAATATGGGTTATGGTCTAGTTGACGTTTGTTAATCTCTGTTTGTAGTGGAATGCGCACACTTCATCTTCCAACAAGAAAACTGGATTTTAATAAATAAACTGCCTTTTCCTTACATATAAGACTGGAAGGTTTTCAGAGATTGAACCACAGAGTGCTGGCAGCCATTTTGTAGAGGAGGGTGGTGGAAAGAGGGGAACTTGAAGGCTTATTTCAGCACATCCAATTTCAGGACAGAAGATGTCATTTAAATTATATGGAGAATTGTGGCTTTTCCATATCTATCCTTATGTAATATTTATGAAAGAGGAAAAGAATCCCAAATGTATTGTTTTGTAAACTAATAGAGAATCTAAGTGGATATCTGGCCTTTCTAGTCAGATTTTCTATTTGGATGACTGAACTGAAACCAAGCATTCAAGAGGCCTCCGAGGTACAAGGGAGGTGGAATGAGGCAATCCCTAGTGAGATGCTCTGCACTAGCATAAAAAGTGACTTTCGCTTCTTGGCCTCCCTGATTTCAATAACAGTGGTGGAAGTGCACCTGTACAAAAAGACCCAGTGTTGACAAGCATATGCCTTTGCTGCCTCAGTGAGGGGGAGCATGTTCCATCTACACAGTCTTGATGCCAAGAGCCTGAAAGGAAAGGCTGGGTTCTCTGCTAGCCTTCCTTCAAGGATGAAATACTTTGGGCTTGACTCAATAAATAGGCCTTCTTATTGGACGAGTGAAAAACCCAGCTTGACTTTCACATTCCAGATTCAGTTTGCAGGTCAGGTAGCCACAAAAACATTCTAAACACATTTGATACAGGAATCATGATGAAGCAATTGTGGAGTCCCAGGATGCCATTTTATACTAACTTTTCAGAGTAGAACTCCATTTTAAAGTGAATCCATGAGACTTCTTTAACATTAAGCCCTTGACCTCCACTTCAAGGTAAAACTTTGTGTTTAAACTGTCAAAGATGTGAATATTGTCTCTGTTTCCATGTGCTTCCTCTGTCTATGATGTCAGCCTGTTGTTTATAGTCTTATACAGTACTTAGATTGTAAGTTCTTTAGAGCTGGGACCACTGTTGTTTCTAAAGTTTCCTAGAATGGGGCCCTGGCCGTTAAGCACCACTGCAATGCAAATAACAAAAAATAATTGTAACCTTAGCATTAGTAGGCTTTGGTATTCACAAAGGAATATCTTGGAAGAGAGCAGAAAATTGCACCCAATAATCAAGAAAAATAGGCTGCTCTGGCCATTCTTGTTTGCCAGTAGAGCTTCCATCTTGCACAGTGGCCTGTCCTTTATTTATTTGCTTGCACTTGCTAGAGATAAAGTGACTGAAACCTATAAGTACCATAAATCTCTTGAACTTTGATTTTAGAAAAATTCCCACTGCTCACATCCGTTCTCTCACTATGCTCTGCAGCATAGAAGATCATGGCAACTTCAGCTGGGGAAATAAGCCTTTTTCATAAACCTCTGCTTTTCTTTCTCCCTTGGGACTCTACGCTTTTTGCTACATTAAACTCCCTGCCATAAATATTACAAATATTTGACCTCCTTAGTTCTTATTATCCCCTGATTCCAAGCATTGATTGCCTTAAATTCCAGTCAGTACTTTTAACCTCCTTAACCATACATCTGTTTATGTTGTTCTTGGGCCAGAATTATAATGCAACTGGAATTAGTGTGTTATAAAATGGTCTGTATAGTACACTGCACCTGACACCATGACCTCTATAATGCCTAATCATTCATTTGTATTTAAACAATAACTAAGACACAGATCATTTCCTAGGGATTAATTAATTTTGAGATTTATAAATTAAGCACCAGTGTGAATCAACAAAAGTCCATCTTTCATTTCCCTCTTCAGGGGGAAAAAAGATCCAACTTCCTCCATTTCACAAGGAAAAGCCTGAGTAAAAAGATGAACCTTGCTCAAAGTCTTGGAAATCAACAAAAAAGACTTTAATTCTAATGAATCAACAAAGCAAATTCCGGTGGTTGTTACTGCTTGAACATTTTGTCTCTAGTTTGTCTGCTTCTAAGTGCAGACCTAGAAGCAGAAACACCCAGCAGGTAAGCAAGATGCAAACAATATAATTATACTAATGCCAATACCTTGAGTTGCATCCCAAAGGAATTAGAAGTCAGTGTAGTTCACAGAGAACAGGCAAAACATACTTTTGCATAGCTCACATCCCTAAGCAAGCATTCTGTACTAGTGGAAGGTCCTTTGCGGCCTTAAAGGGTGAGCTCATAAGAGCTCATTGGAGTCACAAAAACATCAAAGTAATATTTTTAAGTGTCTAAAGTCCAGCTGTACAAATGTACTTGGGTGCCTAGCCCTCAGGCTTAGGAGCCTAAGTCCTGTTTTCAGGAGTGACTACAAACCACCACACCCCTGCTTAGCCTCCACCTAAGCCTGCAGGCACCTAAACTCACTTGACACCTAAGTTTTTGCAGTATAAGGTCCCTAGGTGCCTATGTTTCTGCCTCTTGGTATGTGCACTGCTGCCTCCTTCTAGGCATCCTGATGCCTATCTTTCACCTAATCCCCAGCACAATCCACTGGGCAATAGAGGGATTCTGGCTCTTTCTCTGGCCCCATTAATATTAAATTATTCACTTATTTAATTAAAGTGGAACAACTTCAATGGAGAGATTGAGGGAGCCCCACATCAGAATATCCATAGCCCAGTGGCATGCACTGGAGAGGTGGCAGATCCCTTTTCAAGTCCCTTGTCACCAGGCAGAGGAGGGACTTGAATTAGTGGTATCCTATATCCAGAGAGTGAGTCATAACCACTGGACTAGAGGTTAAAAAGGAGTTGGAGTCCGGGGCGGCTCTAGCTTTTTTGCCGCCCCAAGCATGGCAGGCAGGCGGCTTTCGGCGGTGCGCCTGCGGGAGGTCTGCTGGTAATGCAGATTTGGCAGCATGCCTGTGGGAGGTCCGCCGGTCCCGCGCCTTAGGCGTACCCCCCGCCGAATTGCCACCGAAACCGTGGGACTGGCGGACCACTCACAAGCATGCCGCCGAAGGCTGCCTGACTGCCGCCCTTGCAGGCACCGGCAGGCTGCCCCTCTGCGGCTTGCCGCCCCAGGCACGCGCTTGGAGCGCTGGTGGCTGGAGCCGCCGCTGGTTGGAGGACTATCACCCTCCTCCACGTAGCCCCACTCCCAGCTGTAGTAGGGAATTAAGTGGCCTGTGAACACAGTAGACTGCTGGATTGGGCCCCAAACACAATTTAGGCAAAGGAATGTCTATCTTCCCCAGTTCATAGTTTGCAAGCAGAGTGATGTGCCTCCCTGCAGCCTGGATTTAGGTACCTATTTCCAAGAGAGGGCAGGGCTTAGGACACAGCCCTCTCATTGGCATCTCCCATTGGCTATCTTAGGCCGGCTGCTGCCTAGTGTGCTGGGTTTGTGGATCATATTCTTAGGCATCTCACTCCCTATTCATTGTATAGAGAGCCTAGCCATCTAACGCAGTGGTGTTCTTGTAATTTTTCTAGGTGCCTAAAAGTTAGGCATTGTGACACTCTGTGTCTCAATACTTAAGTCCTTTGTTGATCTAGGCCACAGACTCAAGACTCCATCAGCTAGGTCTAATGAAAAAAAGACCTAGACTTGAGTTATCAAATGGATGGAGATGATGGCCCAAGGCAGAGTAGTGCATTGAGAAAAGGTCCTAGAATCAGATCACTGTTATAAATTGAAAA
Source organism: Emys orbicularis (assembly GCF_028017835.1). Taxonomy (NCBI): domain Eukaryota; kingdom Metazoa; phylum Chordata; order Testudines; family Emydidae; genus Emys; species Emys orbicularis. The sequence goes on from NC_088691.1 coordinate 87,915,539, forward strand.
CTAAAAGTAATCCATAATATTAGTTGCTAATTAGTTTTCCTAATCTCTTCATCAATTTAAAATATTAGATCAGTTGATTTGGTATTTGCTTGTGTAATCCATTTGTAGAACATGCCTGTGCATCTTAATCTCCTCCATCAACATTGCCTGTGTACTGATGAGACCAGCACACTCTAATACAGTATTATTGAAAAATTTGGCCCATGTTTTCTAAACTTGGCATCTCTTTTCAAGCATCTGCAATATATATGCACAAATTGTTGCATGTGCAATTTAGGCCATTTAGACATCACAGTTCCTGGCTGAACCTACAATTCATGGTCAGATAGGTTACAATAACTTAACTGTCGTCCATAATTGTTTGTACTTGCAAAACTGAGGTGCAAAAGGTAGGCCTAGTTAAATCCTGGCTGAAAAATCAGGCCATCTCTCATGCCACTTTAACTTATGAATGACTGAAGATGTGGCCCTGGAAGTCGTCTAGCGTTTTCATATGGTGCTAGTAAGGGAATGTCTTCACTTCACGGACTCTATCATATGAGTGCTATTATAGTGCAGAGTTTCTGTGTTGTATGTAGATGAATTGCCATATAAAACGGTGTATACTATAAGGCCCTTTTTTTGTGTGTAAACACAATACTTTGGGGGTTTTTTCATACACAACTTTAACTTTTCCTGTTCTTACTGTTATGATTTGTTCACGTTTTTTTAATACTTTCATTTTCTGAAAACTGACATGCTACAATTTCCCCCATGCATTTAACTGGTCTGTTGCATAAAATCTGGGAAATATGTGCCTGCATCCACAGTTTTTAATCCTCCTATTTTGCCGTTAAGCAACCAGACAGCTTCATTTTGAAGATTTTAAACTTTATAATTCCCATTGATTAGTTTCTACAGTGCAACTAATAGCCATCCAGTCTCTGCTTCAGTCTCTGTGGTTATTGCTATATCGTTGTAGACAGACGCCCCACAGGGGTTGCTGTACTCCTGCCAGCACTGTACCACTTCCATCTCCTTCTGCTGATATTACGGCCAAGTTCATTCCTGCTGAAAACCAAATAACTTGCTATGTGCATCATATTATCATTCCCGTCTCCACTGCCTACCACAGTAGTTTTCTAATCCCTTGTAAACCTTAGAATATTTTCTTTAAATTACATTTTGGCCAGCTGTTGCATTACTATTTGCCCATTACTTGGTCCAAGAAAAAGAGAAGAACTATTTGTTGATAGCTGAAGGAAGGAGCTGGATTAACATGAATGCAGATGTTTGATGGGTTTTTTTGTGGTAATGAGGTGTGAATTGTTTTCACTGAAGACAGTAGTTTGAGTGCAAACTTTTTTTTAACTTAAAGTTGACAATGTTGAAGAAAGTAATATTTTATTTTCAATACATTTCATATAAACAACATAAGGAGCTCTTGGAATTATTTTGTAGATAAGAGATTCTTGATGTAAACCTTGGGAGGTCTGATGAAGAAGACAGCCAGTTTGATAATGGACACAACATCAGTCTCAATACCACAAAGACTTTATGCACCATGAGGAATCTCAGTAACTTCAATGGGACCCATCACAGTGCATGAAGTTTTAACATGTGCGTAACTCTTCATGGGACTGGCGCCGTGGTTAGTACCAATGAGCCAGATCATGTAGTCCTTATTCCTCCAAGTAGTCCCATTGAAATCAATGGGTCTGCCATATGAGTAAATATTTGAATTACCAGTCCTTTAATATGTGGTTCCTATTCATCATCTACCTAAAAACATCACCTTAATTATAAAAAAACCTCCTACTCTTTTCCTCTCACCATACTGATTTTCAGGAAGAGAAGGGTCCTATTTCGTTATGTGCTGTGTATCACTCAGGCCACAGCTCAGCAATGGTACTATTTACATGCTTAAAATTAGGCACATGTTCCTTATTCAACTGGGGCCTCATGCTGTTGCTTTCTTGTATACAGATCTGCCTCATTTTCTGTCCTACTGCCACATCCGTAATTGCTGAGGTCTCCATAACAGAGCCGGCTCCAGGCACCAGCCGAGCAAGCTGGTGCTTGGGGCGGCAGATTGAATGAGGTGGCATTCCGCCCAATCCTAGGGCAGCACGGCCGCTTTTTTTTTTGTTCTGCTCCGGCTGCCCTGTAGGGGGCGGCAGCGCGGAGGACGGGAGCGCCCTGCAGCAAGCCCGGCGGGGCAGTCCTCGTCCTTCCCTCCCCGCCGACCGGAGCGGAGCCCTCCCGGCAGGCGGCGCAGCGGGAGGGGCCGCGTGGCAGCGCCCCGCTGTAGCGCTGGCCGCCCCCCTTCTCTCCCTCTCCCTCCCCCTCGCTAGCCGGTCCGTGCCGCAGGGTTTTTTTGTTTTGTTTTGCCGTTCTGGCCGCTCCGTTTTTTGTTTTTTGTTTTTTTTGCTTGGGGCGGCCAAAAAGCCAGAGCTGGCCCTGCTCCATAAGTAGCTGAATCAGTTTGAATTCCAATTGATGGGAATAAGCAGGATTTGGGGGAGGGGGAGGTACCTATAGGGACAATCTGCAAAACACTCTAGCACTATGGTGCACTGTCAGGCAAGAGACATTTAGAGGCGTGACAAGCAAGGCACAGTAGTGAGGCTGGCAGTTCTGAGACCACAAAGATCCATAAGACATTACCCCTCCAAGGCAGGGTGTGCAGCAGCTCCAGGGATAGTCTTATGGCTGTAATAGCAGCCCATGGTGGGGCAATGTCACTCCATGGTCTGCAGAAAGGCATCCTCCTCCCAGCATGACTTCCCCCCCACCCCTCCCCCACCCCATAGATATCCACAGTGCATGGTGCCTAGTTCCTTTAGACTGCAGATTGGAGCTAGGATTTGGCCTGAGAGAATGATCATACTTTTAAATATATATTTTTAACAAACTTTGCCCCGTGTTCATTACTGTAGCTCCCACCCCAGACCATCCCCTTTTCCTTAAGATACTCACTACTAAATTACGATCAAATGTATATTTAGAAAAGTATTTCTGTGTTAAGAGAAGATCAGATACAGGTAATTTTCCTTCATCACCCACCTCCTTTTAAAAAAATATTACCATAATGAACAACAATAAAATATCTCTGGCAGTTTTGAATAACAGTCTATTGTTCAAGCCACATTTGATACATAACTCATCTCAGGGTACACGTTTTGATAAAGTTAATTAAAATATTGAAATGGCTTAATTGTTTTAAAGCTTAGCCAACCGGTTACTTGTGATGTTTTCAAACAACCCATATTGCTGATTAGCCACCTTTTGTGTTTTGATTTACCTCATGAAATCTGACATTGCTGTAGTCTTTCAATAGGCGATATCAAACCATTGAAGAAAGAAACAAATAAAATAAAACACAGTATATTCTAAAAGCAGGGAAACTGGAGTTAGAGTTTTCAATTGTCTGGTGTACAGCTTGTGTACATTTGATACAAGATGAAATCTGATAAGCATAAGTTCGTGATAAGGTGAATTTAAAAGGCACCAATGACTTTAACAGGTAAAGGACATAGCACTATGAGGTTTGGGGATGACTGTATTGTGTCCTATTGCATAGACATCTCATCACCCCCACACCCACATAGATTTTCTAAGACATAGATAGCTAAAAAAAATTTTTTTTGAAACATTTAGAGTTTTAAAAACTGTTAAGAACTATTTTATGATCCTTCTGTGTCTTCAACCCAATTTTTAATAATTAGATGCTCAACTGTACAAATAGTTGGAAAGAAAAATATATATTAACTTAATCGAGCTTGTTGAAAGATAACAAACATTTTTATAAACATCTTCAAACCCTAAGAAAAAAATTAATATCCCAATGTTGTGCTGTTGTAATTTCTGGGAGAAAGAACTTGGCTTATTCTTTCTTGTCACAATGTCAGTTTCAAAATGTATAAATTTTCAAAGTAAAAAATTATGCTGGGGCAGAGATGGCTTGGTAGGAAGCATACAGATGAGATAGGATGTCCCCGTGGTTAAGGTGGATTGAGGTTCAATTCCTTACTTTGTCACAAAATTTCTGCATGACCTTGGGCAAGTCACTTTAGTGTCTCTGTGCCTCAGTTTCTCTTCTGAAGATGGGGATAATAGCATGCATCTCATAGCGGTATTTTATGAGGACAAATACATTAAGGATTGTGCAGTGTTCAGATACCATAATAATGGTGAAAATATAAAATATGTTATTAAAGCTGTAAATTTAAGTTTATTCCATAGTTACAAAAATAAATACTTCTGTTAGTCTTAAAGGTGCCACAGGACCCTCTGTTGCTTTTTAAAAATAAAGGAGTGTATTCTTTGGTTCTCATGACTACATATGTGGTACAAATAATATGTCTGGGGCCCTGTTCTGACTTCAATTGACAGCAGTTCAACACCCCATAAGGTCAAAATGTGTGTACCCACATAACTGTGGACAGAACTAGGCTCATGGGACAGGGGGCACGGAGTTTATAATCACATAATTTACTTGGTTTGAAATGACACAAAATTAAGCAAAGGACCATTTGGGATGAATATTACAAATGGCTTCATCTAAGTGAGGTTGAAGCCTGGAAATATGCTCCTTAGCAAAGAGATGAGCTGATCTTTCAAACAAACAATTCTTTGGTTCAAAAGGTAGGTAATCTCTCTCTCTCTCTCTCTCTCTCTCTGTAGATTGTTATTGGAGTGTGTATTTGAGACCAAACCACAATTAGTGTTTGGATTGGTTTATCCCATTATCTCACAAGACTTCTGCCATCTGTTAGAACTGCAGAGCTGGTGTATTCCCCCTCCATAGTCCCCTCCAGTCTATAGTAATACAGGAAAAGCAGTAGAAGCCTGGGACCTACAAATTTCGGACCTCAATCCTCCGATCCTATGTCAGACAAACATTGTCCCTATGATTTTTCTCTTGTGCCCCTCCAGTAATGGCAGCAACAAAGTAGCCATTCTGTCAGTGATTACCAGGCCATGACTACATCACTCTTAAGTGAGAGGGAATTTTAGGGCAAACCTTGATCGTTAATACTGTGACCTCATTGGGAGCAGGATCCTATACTCTCCTTCTCTTCCAGTCAGAGAAGTCTGCTGTCATAAAACTAACTACAGTTATAATTTGAATTGACATTTCTACCTACTTCTTGAGATGACTGCTCCAGTCATGAAGTGTGACTAGGTAGAGACACAGGCATCTCAGAAACACAGTCTCAGTGATAAGTAACTAAAATCAAATATTTTTCTATCCTCTATGTGTGGGATATTTTAGTTTTCTCTGAAGAAATGAATGATGTCCTTGACACTGTGTACCTGATTGTAAGAAAATGCTAGGAATTTAGGCTTGACAATTGCTCTGTTTAATATAGAGAAGTATTATTAATAATATTGTTAGTTATATTTTGCATGGTGCTTTTCAAAACAGAGGAAAACTTTGTCTTTATCTCTGAGCTAATGTTCTAAGGCACTGATCCTGCAAACATACATGTGAGTAACTTCACAAATATGAGCAGTCCCCTGGAATTAATTTTCTCATATGTCAGAGCATGATTGGGATCAAATTTAAGGAATAACCGAAACGTGGTGGAACGGTAGTCATGACTGGAGTACAGGTATGGAAGGGTATGTGCTCTTTAGGAATGACCGGAAAAAAGGTAAAGGTGGGGGAGTGGCATTGTATGTCAATAATGAGCTAAAATGTAAAGAAATAATAAGTGATGGAATGGATAAGACGGAGTCTGTATGGGCAATAATTACACTGGGTAAAAGAACTACTAAAGCCTCCCCATAGATAGTGCTTGGGGTGTGCTATAGACCGCCAGGATCTAGCCTGGCTGCGGACAGAGAACTATTTAATGTTTTTAGGGAACTAAAAACTAATAACTGTGTAATCATGGGGGACTTTAACTTCCCGGATATAGATTGGGGAACAAATGCTAGTAACAATAATAGGGCTCAGATGTTCCTAGATGTGCTAGCAGATGAATTCCTTCATCAAGTAGTAACTGAACCGACGAGGGGGGATGCAATTTTAGATTTGGTGCTGGTGAGTAGTGAGGACCTCGTTGAGGAAATGGTTGTAGGGGACAACCTTGGCTCGAGTGACCATGAGCTAATTCGGTTGAAACTAAATGGAAGGATTAACAGAAATAAAACTGTGACTAAGGTTTACAATTTCAAAAAGGCCAACTTTAATAAATTAAGGCAACTACTTAGGGAAGTGGATTGGGCTAACATACTTAGGGATCTAAAGGGAGATGATGCCTGGGATTATTTCAAGCTGAAGTTGCACGAACTGTCCGAGGCCTGTATCCCGAGAAAGGGAAAACGGTTAGTAGGCAGGAGATTTGGACCTAGCTGGATGAGCGGGCGTCTCAAAGGGGCGATTAAGAAAAAACAGAAAGCGTACAAAGAATGGAAGAGGGGAGGGATCAGCAAGGAAACCTACCTTATTGAGGTCAGAGCATGTAGGGATGCAGTGAGAAAGGCCAAAAGCCGTGTAGAGTTGGACCTTGCGAGGGGAATTAAATCCAATAGTAAGAGGTTTTATAGCCATATAAATAGGAAGAAAACAAAGAAAGAGGAAGTGGGACCGCTGAAGAATGTAGATGGAGTGGAGATTAAGGATAATCTAGGCATGGCACAATATCTAAATGAATATTTTGCATCGGTCTTTAATAAGGCTAATGAAGGGCTTAGGAATAGAGGGAGCAGGACAGAGGGGAATAAAGGAGGGGGGATTGACATTACAGTATCAGAGGTGGAAGCCAAACTTGACCAGCTAAACGGGACTAAATCGGGCGGACCGGATGATCTTCATCCTAGAATATTGAAGGAACTGGCGCAAGAAATTGCAAGCCCCTTAGCGATAATTTTTAATGAATCTGTAAACTCGGGGGTGGTACCGTTGGACTGGAAAATAGCTAATGTGGTTCCTATTTTCAAGAAGGGGAAAAAAAGTGACCCGGGTAACTACAGGCCTGTTAGTTTAACTTCTGTAGTATGCAAGGTCTTGGAAAAAATTTTGAAGGAGAAAGTAGTTAAGGACCTTGAGGTGAATGGCAATTGGGACAAATTACAACATGGGTTTATGAAAGGCAGATCGTGCCAAACCAACCTGATCTCCTTCTTATTGGTCCCTTCTGACCTTAGTCTATGAGTCTTAAGAAGATGGAAGAAAAGGTGTGAAGATGAAAAGCTTGAAATTTTTGTAAAGATGCACAATCTGTGTTTCTTGCAGATTGAATGAATATATCAAATTATCAAAATAATAGTGTAGTAGAGCTCTGAAAAGTGACTCTGTGAGAAAGCACCATGCCATTCCATGCTAATAGTCTCTCAAAATTTCATATAAAAAGTCATTTTACAATTAAAAAACATTATTTTCTAAATAGCAACCCTGATAACTCAAGCTGGGATCAGAAAGTCAAGCTGAGTTCTTTCCTTCTGATTATCATCACCAGTAATAAAGGTTCTCTAGGCCAAATTCTGCCCTAATTTACACTTCTGCAGCCTTCAGTGTGTTGCTTAGGTATAATTGATTCACTCTAGAATTGTTTTAACAATGCATAAAAAGGAATATAATCCAGCTCATTCTGTTAATTGCATTGGCTCTGACGGATGACAGGTATTAAGGGTAGTTTTAAAACAAAACAAAAAACTTATTTTTGTTCCTGAAATCTACAAATATGACTAAATATACAAAGGGAACAGTTCTGTTGAGCATGAAGGGGCCATTTTTTCTGCATACTTTTCACAATGTAACCACAGTTTAAGGTTGATAAACTCTTGAAAAACAGTTGCTTATGCAATGTATGTTAGTTGTAATTACAAAGTAAGGTTACTTTAACACCTGTGGTTAACAGCTGTTACTAGAAATATTAAAACTTTTTTAATGGATTGTGAATACAATTAATTTAGGGATGATACTTTGGTTAGGATTAGAGTGGTATTTGGATGTGCCTGTGTTTGAATAGATCTATGTAACATTGACCATAGAAAAAAATTACTAGAAAGACCAATTTTGACTCAATTGATATTTTAAACATATATTTCTCTAGGTAGGCAGTTGACTTTATAGTTAACTTCATTGGATGTCACAGAAGTTTGAATGACTCTAACATGATCCAGTTCTACAATGACATTTGAACCTAATTATTAACATCATAGTTATCTTTTTAGAATGGGATTAGGTAAGAGTCAAATTTTATTGTTAAAACAATTATTTGCACTAATTTTATAAAACTTTACTATAGTCTGTGATAATTCCATCTTAAAAACAAAAATCGGGGGAGAGGGGAAGATTTGAAATCTTATAACATCTTGCTTTTTAAATTTTCTGTCCCTTATTTTAATGTTTATTTTAGTTACTAAAATTTATAAAATCTAGACGTATACTGATCTGTTTTAAATGTAAGCAACAAGGATCTAATTAATTTAACAAAGTTATAATTATGAAATGCTAATAAAATTGAAACTATAAATCATAATAATTCTTAGCTTTATTCATTATTGTTTCTACATATAGCACTTAATAAATCAGAGGGTGCACACAGCTATTCCCACGAGCCCAATATGGGATTATATAATATATTGCTTCAGCATAGTATTGTTACATTCTGTTTACTTTTTTGCTTCTTCAGCAAGTAACCTTTGCCCCTCAAGTGAACTCAGCAGCAGAGTTCTAATTCTGTCACATGTTTAACTAAATAAGATTTATTAGAAAGAGAAAGTACAGATTTTGAAATACAAATTAATTTCCCAGTGATAGTGTTCAGAAATGAGAGGTTATGCAACTTTATAGTTAACATCCTTTTACATTTCAAAATAAAGTGTGTGAGGACATCTTTGTACCTCTTGCCTGTGAAGCACCTGTTTTCCTCTTTTGTTATCTAAAGGTTTCATTTGAAGATTCAGATTTTTCCAATACATTCATTTTCTTGGGAGGAAAAAATTCAAGTTCCAATCAAAATAAAGCTCTAGGCATATTATCCCTCTCTCTCCAAGTGGACTGAACTGCAAATGGTTGCACAATTATGTGGAAGTATAAAATGACATACTAGCTGACTCTTCAGTCAGAGACCTCTTTCATTGTAGGCTCAACTTGCACGGCAAAATCTGCACTTGCAGTTGAATCGATTGTATAAATTGTACATACAATTCAACTGTAGTCCTAGATTTGAGCAGTTGTATCTCTAAGCATCAGAATGTGAGCACAAATCAGACAAATAAAAGCTCAAATTCTTAGCTTTGCACCCACAAGTAACTCTTATGAGCGCAAAATTTTAGGCACAAATTGTACCATCTTAAACCATTCCTACTCAAAGATATAGAGAAAGTGTGTCCTGAAGATCAGTGGACTGTATCAGACCAACTGGGAAAGAGACTTTCAGAGTAAAGGGCCATTCATTGAAAATCCTTTGCCTTGGTCCCCTTCTAGTTAAATCTGGGAACTATTAGCTTGAGTGTCTCTTCTGATTTCATCTTGCATGGTATTACACAGAGAGATGTAGTCTACCAGGTAGTTAAGATTCCTGTAAACAGGGTCTAAATGAAATCTCCCCTGACATCTAATGATGAATCTGGGGGGAAAGACCGTATTTGAATAGACATACCGGCTCTGCCTAGGTGATCACTAGACAGTCCTGCTTTGTCAGAGTGATCATTTTTGGCTGTTTTGGGTTAAAATTCACTTCAGTATTGAATGCAGGGGTAATGGAATGTTGTTGTTATCCTTATTGTATGAGCAAAGAGCAGCAGAACGATCCTTAGCATGCCCTGATTGAAGGAGCCACCCTAACTTTAACCTCACTCACTAAGTAGGTGGTAGGGATGCCAAATCCAAATGAAAGTCAGAGAGGGTGGGAACAGGTTTTCCTAGGTGGCAGTGTGATACCATTTGACCCTCCCCTTTCCAGTCTTTAAAGACACAGCTGATCAGACTCCATTGAGAGTCCTTGTTTTTGAAATCACTACAAATAGGCCTAGGAACTGAGCCTTACAGCTAGTGTGGCAACAATGTTGCAATGAAAGACAATGCAGAGACTATAATAGCAGAGAGGTTTCCTACTCCCTAGTGAAATCACTAACAGCTGAAGTCACTAGGAGCTGGCCTAAGTGGTGGAAGCTCAGAACAATGCATGTCAGATGAAGCAAGTGGTGGCAGCGGCGGCAGGGTGCACAGTGGCAGAAAGCAGCAGCAGCGATGAGCAGTGGCAAGTGGCAGCATAGATCCAGTAGCGGTGATCACTGCAAAGGTGACAGTGAGAGGCAAGAAGTAGCAGAGACAGTGGGCAGTGGCAACAGCAGAGGCATTACTCAGCCTCCCTCCCCCATCAAGGTGAACCCACATGAACTCACTCCTGAATTTTGGGACTTTGCTGGCCTCTGATAACTGTGAATGTACAGCAGAGGGAGAGGCAAGTGTTGTTTTAAAGGGGCATTCATGGGTCGGACTTTCACACCACAAGGTGGGAAACTGAGGCAAAGGCCACTGCTCAACATACTATGGAACAGGTGTTTAGTTATGGTTTGTGCTTTTGAATCATTGTTGCAATGTTTTCCCCCAAACTAAAGCTGGGTTCCCTGTCCCTTTTATTAAAACATTTATTTTGTTATGCACAGACTCAGTGCTTGTGAGTGGGGAAGTTTTGCCTCTTTGAGGCACCCAGGGATGGTGTTTAGTTTTCCAAATTATTGGATGGGGGCTTGAGTCAGTTCTGTTTTGCAATGTTAGGACGAACCCCTAGATACTGAATCTGGCCATTGTTGCTGCTAACACCACATCACATGGTTACATTACAGGGTTACATTCCAAATCACTTAGGAATGTATCTATAGAAAGCCAAAACCTGGTATTGGAACAAGAAACAAACTGGAAACCAGCACAGATCTTGGAACATTGTGGTAACACAATCCCTGTGAGATGCAATTGAGCAACCACTTTCTACATTCACTGATATTTGAGAATCATCTTCAGGAATAGTTACGTGCACAGCTAACCACAATCCATATGTGAAGTGTCAGAGTTACAGATGACTGTTGCAATGTGGGCTCTGTGAGGGTCACAACCTTATATCCAAGATCAGAAGGAAAAAAAGAAATCCTGGCATTTGCTGCTACCTTGGCTCTGTCAGAGTAGCAGGGGCTAAAGGATGTAATCTGTACCACCTGTTCCAGACCCTTGGGATTGCCAGGGTGCAGATAATACTATGGTTATTCTCCCTGCACCAGGATCCAGTAGGTAGGATAAAGTAGGGACCACTATAGTGGCCATACACCACCTAAGTGTAGGGTGAATACTTCAGTAGTGTTACCTGACAGCTATAAGGCTGTTTTGCAACAGAAGACAGCATTGCACTCCCCTCAGCACAGTGGAAAATCAGGGACAATGTGAGTAAGCTGTGCAGGACTTTAGACTGTGTCTGAGCAGATGGAATCATCTTGGCATTTTCTATTCTTCACCAATGAAAGCTTATCCTTATTCAGTTAAATGTGAATCAGTTACCTGTGTATTGATGGAAGTGATTCACCAAAAATGTTTTCTCTTTTTCTCCTAACAAATGAGGGTGCTGCAAAGCCAGTATTGGTCGTTGGTTAATGATATTGAAAGTATTTTCCCTATTTTCCTATGTGTGAATAATATTCAGAATAATCAATGTGTAGCCTCTAATTAAATTTAATTGATAGTTCTGTGCTAAACCACAGTGTCCCTAGTGAGTGAGTCTGGTTCCTCTATTGCTACAGTTCTAAGATCAACAGGGTGAAAGTTACTCTTAGCAATTCTATTAAGTTGGGAGGCTCTAGAAACATACAAAGACAGTGACCACAAACACATCGCAAGTAAGAATTCATGTTTATGTTATAAGTTACACTCACATACACATATACAAACCTGAGAGAGTCCATGCAATAGCTAATGCTGTATTCATACTCACATACCCAAAGATATCAGAGTCTGGTGGATCTCTCAACAAGTGGTCTTTGACAGAGGGGTGATTCCTGGTGGGTTCTTCCCACCCTATTCATACCAGGGAACCCTTTTTTGTATTATGACCACCACCTTATGCATATGCATGAGGATTCCAACCTCCTTTTCATAAGACCATAAGAACGGCCATACTGGGTCAGACCAAAGGTCCATCAAGCCCAGTATCCTGTCCTCTGACAGTGGCCAATGGCAGGTGCCCCAAAGGGAATGAATAGACAGGTTATCATCAAGTGATCCATGCCCTGTCACCCAATCCCAAGTTCTGACAAACAGAGGCTAGGGACACCATTCCTGCCCATCCTGGCTAATAGCCATTGATGGACCTATCTTCCATGAATCTATCTAGCTCCCTTTTGAACCCTGTTATAGTATTGGCCTTCACAACATCCTCTGGCAAGGAGTTCCAGAGGTTGACAGTGTGTTGCGTGAAAAAATACTTTCTTGTGTTTGTTTTAAACCTGCTGCTTATTAATTTCATTTGGTGGCCCCTTGTTCTTGTATTATGAGAAGGAGTAAATAGCACTTCCTTATTTACTTTCTCTATATCACTCATGATTTTATAGACCTCCCTTATCCCTCCTTAGTAGCCTCTTTTCCAAGCTGAAAAATTCCAGTCTTATTAATCTCTCCTCATATGGAAGCCGTTCTATACCCCTAATCATTTTTGTTGCCCTTTTTTGAACCTTTTCCAATTCTAATATATCTTTTTTGAGTTGGAGCGACTACATCTGCCTGCAGTATTCAAAGTGTGGGCAATACCATGGATTTATATAGAGGCAATATGATATTTTCTGTCTTATTATCTGTCCCTTTCTTGATGTTTCCCAACATTCTGTTCGCTTTTTTGACTGCCGCTGCACATTGATTGGATGATTTCAGAGAACTATTTCCTTATCTCTTCTTCCACACCCCACACATTTTGGGGTGCGCCGCTTCTCATGGTTTGTTCTCTTAGTTCCCCTTATTCTCATTAGCATCAGTGTAAACTTGTTCCCATGGTAACCTGCAGTTAGAGCAGAACTTTCCATGATGTTACAATCATGCATCTTGTGGTCTGGACAGGTACATTGCGGCATATTTTCCCGAACATCACCTATTGGCACATTCTTTACAGTGAGGCTAATATGGCCAAACTGAAATCTCAGTCTGTAGTTCTTGCATTACAACCTTACTTTACTTACATACCTAATACACACTCATCAGTCCTAAATACTTGTCAGTCTTGTACTCTTGTAATCCTATACCACTTACTATACCTATAATTGAACTACTAATCACACATTAACTGCATATGAAATAACGTGATTTAACCACAACAATAGATGGTGCATTTAAATGATAATATGAACTAACTGGCTACAAATGTTCTGCTGAAACTCTAGCTGCTAATGTACATGACTGAACAGAAGGCAATACAATTTCTATACATTATTACATTTATTTTCTAATTTTATAACCTGATTTTCTGAAAATACTTGTTTCAGTGTGTACCAGTTCAAATTCTGTAGACTTTATTAAAAATGTTGTCCTGATGACTAAACATCTCAATGTTGTGGCTTTAAACAAAATCAAAAAATCTGGATTCTTATTTCACCTAAGGTAGACTCAGTTTTTTTCAGATACCAGAGGCCTTGTACAACTGAGGATTTTTTGTAGAAGGATGCTTTTGTGTCCCTAGCTACTAAATACATTCCCATTCAGATAAATCTCTACAAAGTTTGTAGTACTAGACATGTGTCAAATGAAATTCACCAGAACCTAGAGGTATGAGAATATAGACTAATATTCTTGACTAAACTATTATACCAGCTGACAAAAATTCTATTAAACCCTGTAGGTTTGTGTCAGTTTTAAGATTAATGTATGTGTAATTCAGGAATATAATAAATCATATTTTAAATGTCACGTCACTTATTGCTCACCAGGTTGTAGAAACCTCAAGCTACTATAGTTCTAAAATCCTCAAAGTACTGTAATTCACAAAAGTCAAGAAACAGAGTCAGGAAAAAGTCAAATAGCAAGGGCTGAAATGGATCTACACCGTTTCTTGTAGTCAGGAAAAGAAATAGAATTTCTCTGCATACGTTTTTTCCTTCATAAAAATGATTATCTCTGTTTTCCACGTTAGAAAAGTTGTTTCCAAATTTTGCCAATATATTTATGCAACACTGTATCTGTAGTGCCTTCTAAGATACCTTTTCATCTGCGATTCTATGATCCTATCTATATTGTGTACAAGAAAAGGGGAATCTTATAGTGAAGCCATAAAAATAAAATTAATGATATTAGAATTGTATACTTTACTATATGTGAAGCATGACGGCAGCAATGCTGCATTGCAGCAAGAGGAAGACATGTATTCAAACTGTGCACATCTTACTTTTTACTGGTATAATTTGGGGAATGTTATTTTTGCATTCATAACTTAGAGCAGAACAGATGATGAACATTAAGTTCGAAGTCATTAATCCATTATGTTCCTAGTGATTCCTCACTGTAGGAGGAGTTTAGATTGCCATGATGTGGTTTTTGTTCTGCTGGAGAAAATTCATTATAAGAGAATTGAATAAAAGTGGGTAATTTTAATCGAACTGCTGTTTTTCTTCCATGCCACTATATCATGAATCCATGCTAGTGGATTCATAGTTAAGGGTGTAAATGTGTTTCTGGTACACAAAAGTGTCTGTGACTCTTATACCTCAATGTCCTGGAGGGCAAGGGGTGCACAAAACCTGCTTTGTACCTGTAATTACTCGCTAGACAGAGGACAATTTCATTTTCTTAAAGTTTGAAGTTAACAAAAAAGGAGATTCAAACAAGAGTTTAAAACTGAGAGGCTTTCACGCTAAGAATAGTCCTTTCTTAAAATTTATTTTATTTAGATCTCTATCTAAAATAGCTAAATCAAAATGTGTTTTATTCTGATGTCCTCCGTGGGAAATACTGTCTTTGAGAACACTTATGAAGGTTGAAAGGTACATTTTAGAGAGATTTGCTACAATATGTGAACCTTATAAACTCTGCTAATGGAGTTTTAAAACTTTTTAAAATGGCAGTGGTTAATCCTGTACATGTCTGTACTGATTTATTTTAAAAGCAGTAAAAAAGTTTATAGCCTCCTTTTTATTATGGAAGATAATTTTGAAAAGTCTCATACTAATACAGTGCTTTCCATTTGTAGATCTCAACATGTTTGACCAATGGCAGCAAGCATGATTGTCCCCAAACTACACATTGGGAAAAGGAGGCACTGAGAGGGAAAGTGACTTGCCCAAGGACACATGGTGAGTCAGTGCCAGAGGAGGGACTAGACTCATTTATCCTAAATATCAACCCATCACTAGAGTTTAAAGTTTGCAATGGAGATTTCCCTTAGAAATCACAGTTATTCCCTTAGTGTAGTCTCACCAGGACCTACTCCTCAGATCTCTCAACATCTGTCATCTATAAGGGGTCCTTTCTCAAATTTCTAGTTTTGCTATCCTTACTCGCTCATTTGCTAGCCGGTAGGTGGTGGGGGAGGGGGGAGGATCTTCACCCCAACATACTCCCCTCACATCCATGCTCTTTGATTCACTGACTATTCCAGGAGAATCACCACTATGAGGACAATACAAGTGCCTCTACTTGCACTGCCACTACTTCAATGTACTCCTTCCTGAGGCAATGTAATGAACATTTCTTCCATTACAACAAGGGCTGTTAATTAATTGCAGTTAACTCATGCCATTAACTAAAAAAAAATTAATTGTGATTAATTGCACTGTTAAACAGTAGAATACCAATTGAAATTTATTAAATATTTTGGATGTTTTTCTACATTTTCAAATATATTGATTTCTGTTACAACACAGAATACAAAATGTACAGTGCTCACTTTATATTATTTTTATTACAAATATTTGAACTGTAAAAAACAAAAGAAATAGTATTTTTCAATTCACCTCATAAAAGTACTGTAGTGCAATCTCTTTATCGTGAAAGTGTAACTTACAAATGTAGATTTTTTTTTGTTACGTAACTGCACTCAAAAAAACCCAACAATGTACAACTTTAGAGCCTACAAGTCCACTCAGTCCTACTTCTTGTTCAGCCAATCGCTCAGACAAACAAGTTTGTTTACATTTACAGGAGTTACTGCTGCCTGCTTCTTATTTACAGTGTCACCTGAAAGTGAGAACAGGCATTCGCATGACACTTTTGTAGCCAGCGTTGCAAGGTATTTAAGTGCCAGATATGCTAAACATTCATATGCCCCTTCATGCTTCCGCCATCATTCCAGAGGACATGCTTCCATGCTGATGATGCTCGTTAAAAAAATAATGCATTAATTAAATTTGTCACTGAACTCCTTGGGGAAGAATTGTATGTCTCCTGTTCTGTTTTACATGCATTCTGGCATATATTTCATGTTATAACAGTCTCAGATGATGACGCAGCACATATTCATTTTAAGAACAATTTCACTGCTTATTTGACAAAACGCAAAGAAGGTACCAATGTGAGATTTCTAAAAATAGCTATAGCACTCGACCCAAGGTTTAAGAATCTGAAGTGCCATCCAAAATATGAGAGGGATGATGTGTGGGGCATGCTTTCAGAAATCTTAAAAGAGCAACACTCAGATGTGAAAACTACAGAACCTGAACCACCAAAAAAGAAAATCAACCTTCTGCTGGTGGCATCTGACTCAGATGATGAAAATGAACATGCGTTGGTCTGCTCTGCTTTTGATCATTATTGAGCAGAACCCGTCATCAGCATGGACGCATGTCCTCTAGAATGGTGGTTGAAGCATGAAGGGACATATGAATCTTTAGCACATGTAAATATCTTGCGATGCTGGCTACAACAGTGCCATGCAAATGCCTGTTCTCAATTTTAGGTGACATTGTAAACAAGAAGTGGGCAGCATTATCTCCTGCAAATTGTAACCACACTTGTTTGTCTGAACGATTGGCTGAAGTAGGCCTGAGTGGACTTGCAGGCTCTGAAGTTTTACATTGTTTTATTTTTGAATGCAGTTATTTTTTGTACATAATTCTACATTTGTAAGTTCAACTCTCATGATAAAGAGATTGCAGTACAGTACTTGTATTAGGGGAATTGAAAAAATACTATTTCCTTTGTTTTTTACAGTGCAAATATTTGTAATCAAAAATAAAAATAAAATGAGCACTGTATACTTTGTATTCTGTGTTGTAATTGAAATCAATGTATTTGAAAATGTAGAAAACATACAAAAATATTTATATAACTGGTATTCTATTATTAACAGCAAGATTAATCATGATTATTTTTTTAATCGCTTGATAGCCCTAATTACAATCTTACTTTACTTACATATCTAATACATGCTCATTTCTCTGCTTCTTCATTTACACAAGGTCTTTTACACCTTATTTATACAAGGTCACAATAACTTTTTACATAGTACTTTCTCACCCGCCTCACACAATCCTTGCTTCTACAAATCTTGCGTTATTAGGGCTACAGTTAGCCTGACTTTTGCTAACAAACTGTCATGCATTGCAGTTTTTTTCTGACAGTTCTTTTTTTGCTTCCACAAAACCCTTACTCTCAACATGTCTGAGTAGAATATAGTGACAGAATCTGTGCCATCACCCATGGAGCAGGAAATAAGGGTGGAAGAAGAGCATTGTCACACACCATTTGCAGATATCACAGTTCAGATCCACTAACTTCACTGCAAATGTAGTCATGTCAGTGCAAGAATATAGGTACAGCCCATCTTCTCCCCATTCACTCTTTAGAAGATGTAACTTTTTCAATGCCATAATCCTGGTTCCATGTCTCACTCCTCCCAATCTTGCATGAAGGAAAAAAAGGATTACCTAACTGTTTTGTGATTTAGCCTGTTATATCATCTCCTGCCATTTCTCTGTGGTTTTCTAAATTATTAAATTGGATTTGGTGGGAAAGTTTATTCCCTCCCCCCCACACACACACACAATAGATGGTCACTCTTGAGAACATGTATAGAATGGTTCACTTTGATCATTGAACTCAATGTCCTTAGCTATAATAAACTATTAAGAGGTGGGGGGAGGTGAGGGAAACAGAACCATAGCCTTGCCCCCAACGTACTTCCTTTGTGCCAGTGCAAAAGGTAATGTCCTCAGCAGGAGGTGGTGATAGCCATCTACAAAATAACTTTCACTGATTTGTGATTGGCAAGGACTGCTCATATTGAAGGAGTAAGAATGTCTTAGTCTCCTGCTATTGTAAGAACATAAGAACGGCCATACTGGGTCAGAACAAAGGTCCATCTAGCCCAGGATCCTGTCTTCTGGGTGCCTCAGAGGGAATGAACAGAACAGGTAATCATCAAGTGATGATGTAGTCACTCATATCATCTGGATATTATTCTGCCACTTGTATTAATCTTGACTGGTTTCTTACTCCAGATCTCTAGAATAGCCCCACTTAAACCTTAACAATACATTTCTTCGAGAGGGAGTTGGCAGTATAAATGTTGATTAAAATATATTTCTTAGCATACAGTCCCTGTAATTAAAATATAATAATGACCAGAAGGGGCAGCTATGATTAGAAATTTAAACAAGAATGATTATATGTATCATTGCAATTGTTGCTTTGCTCTTAGAAGTTCCAGAAAAGGCACTGGCAATGTCTTCCCTGACCATTTTTTAGTCTACTAACAACCACAAGCAGTGTGAGACTAGATTCTTGAAAACAAACAACATGAATGCATTGCTTTTTGATCAGCAAGGATGTGACTATGCTTGGGCAGTTTAGAGAATTCCGTAATTGTTTTGGGTGACTTGAAAACAAAGCATCTAAGGGTACGTCTATACTTACCTCCGGGTTCGGCGGTAAGCAATTGATCTTCTGGGATCGATTTATCGCGTCTTGTCTAGATGCGATAAATCGATCCCGGAAGTGCTCGCCGTCGACACCGGTACTCCTGCTCCGCGAGAGGAGTACGCGGAGTCAACGGGGGAGCCTGCCTGCCGCATGTGGACCCGCGGTAAGTACCTTGTAGTTCGAACTAAGATACTTCGACTTCAGCTACGTTATTCACGTAGCTGAAGTTCCGTATTTTAGTTCGAACTGGGGGGTTAGTGTGGACCAGCCCTAAGTGTGACTGTGAGATGTAAGTAGCCTGAGAAGATCTTTTGTATGTATTCCTTGCTGCTGAATTTTGAGTAATTTCAAATGTTCGTTTTGGAAAATGAATGACCTCCTGAGGCCCCTTCCAACCCTGATATTCTATGATTCTATGATTTTATGAAAAGACCCCTCCAAATCAATTCCTAGACAATGGCAAAATGTTGCTTTTCTCTAATTAATGAGGTATACCAAGAGGTCACTAAATTCAGAAACTACTGGCAATAAATAAGGAATAGAGTCAGCAGCATTTGGCAGAAAAAAGAATACTGAACATAAAGCAAAACTTTTAACGTTTGAGCCAATTGAAATACTATGACCACCCAAATTCTGACATACTCTCTATAGTTTGACTGCTAAATCAAGTGTAAGTGAATAGGAGCTGAAAAATTTTATCCTTATCTGATGTTCTTTCCATAGCAACAGAATGAGAGAGTTTTGTTTGTCAATAGCTGGCTAAAATGTAAAGTTGAGGCAGTCTGGGAGATTTAGAGACCTATCTTCTATTAATTCTGCAAAGGTTTGAAAATCTCAGTGCCCCGCCGCCATATATCAACAAATACAGAATCCAGGATATGAAACTAGAAGAACTGTGAATTTGATATAAAAAATGCCACTAGCTTAAATTATTGAAAGCCTTCTTTATATCTAACAAGACTGAGAATTTTTATTTTAAAATTTGCTTCACTGGATTGACAGTAAAATGTAATCCCACAATAGAACCACAGTGCAACCCTGCTCAGGTTAATCTTTGGGAATAGTGTCTAAACAGACATGGACAGACCACATGTAAAGGAGCCAGGCCATACAATACTGGACATTTTTTCTTTAAATAAGCCTCCAACAAGGGTGGATTAAGGCATGCAGTATCCTTTCCAAGCTAATAAACATTATGGGGGCTAAAATTCTTAGATTAATGTGTATCAGCAGAATTAGGCAATAACAAGAGACCATATTGGTACATTTATCTCGCTTTTAGAAATTGGTGGTAAGAGCTGTTTGAAAGGTGTATGGCAATACTTCCTTGCATCTTTGATATGTACTGGATAAGAGAGGGGCTATTTAGAGTGGCAATGTTGTTATAAAGGTGTTCAGGGATGACATCTAAGACCTGAGCCTTGTTAGAGTTCATGTCCTTAATAGTATCAATAATTTAGTGGGGACTTCTAGATTGTAAAATTAACCTAGTGGAAGATGTTTTTATTGAAACAATTTTCTAGAGTTGAAGAGTCTGTTCGGTCTATGCTTTCAATAGAACATTAAATATATGTTCTTTATATTTTTATTATCACACAGAAAAGAAACCTTGTTCAGCAGTTGTATAGTTCATGGAATTATGAGATTTCACTTGTTTTAATTTGAAGGCTGATAATTTGTCATCTTTCTCCTACTTCCCAAAATGGCCTCTGTGATCTGAACAGAAAGGCATTTCATAGTTCACATACCTGTTTTAAAAACATGTTCCCACAGAAATTAGCACCTTTATTGTTCACTTACTAGAGAGTCATTTACATTGTAATCCAGTAAAGCTAATGGATCAGATTCTGTTTTCAATTACACAGAGTAATCCACTGACTTTAATGTGGTTGGATTACATAGCTATAATTGGGAGCAGAGTTTGGTCTATTTTACTGTTATTTATATTGATCCCATGATAGTACATGTAGCCTGTAAAGGATCTCTACATTTGAATCTAAGCAGTACTGAAACTAATATGATCATCATTATAAATACAGATGTATTTATCTGAACAGGAGACTTTTCCCTACTTTTTTTTTTTTTCTTTCCTTCATGAGTTTTGAGCAGATTTGAACTCATGTCAGTCAAGGAATGCAGAGGTGGAACTTTAGCCAACTATTCTTGAAAGCAGTTGATTGGAAAGAGTTTCTGCATGATTCATGAGTCACAAGTAGGTGTAATGGGTTTCAGCTAAACTTATGCAAAGGATATGTCCCACAGAGATGTGAGGGCTGCAGAGCTTCTAATTCCCCGAGCCTGGATTTATTCTAAGGGCTGGTCTACACCGAGGGTTAGTGAGCTGGAAGACAGAGTATGCCTTCCCACCCACTCACTCATCATGTGGAACCCTGCTCTCACATACTAAAAGTTCTCTAGCACACTCTGATATACTCCCATATCAAAGAACACTATGGAACTTCTTAACAGTATGTTAGGAACCATTAGGAAAGGGATAGAAAATAAGACATAAAATGTCATAATGCCACTGTATAAATCCATTATGCACCCCCCCCCCCCCGCCCCTTGATTACTGTGTCCAGTTCAGATCACCCTATCTCAAAAAGGATATAGTGGAACTGGATAAGGTTTAGAGAAGGGCAACAAAGATGATCAAAGGTATTGAAAGTCTTCCATATGAGGAGAGACTAAAAAGACTAGGGCTATTTAGCTTAGAAAAGAGATGACTAAGGTGGAATATGATAGAGATCTATAAAATTATGAATGGTATGGAAATGAGAATCATGTTGTTTACCCTTTCACACGGTACAAAACACAGGGGTCATCCCATGAACCGAATATGCAGCAAGAGGAAGTACTTTTTCACACAATGCACAATTACCTGTGGAACTCATTGCCATGGGATGTTGTGATGACCAAGGTATATCTGGTTCAAAAAAGAACTGAATAAATTCATGGAGGATAGATCTATCAATGGCTATTATCCAAGATAGTCAGGGATGCAACCCCGTGCTTGGGGTGACCCTAAACCTTTGACTACTAGAAGCCAGCAGTGGAAGTCAAGGGTAGATCACTCCATAATTGCCCTATTCTGTATGTTCCCCCTGAAGCTCTGGTATGGGCCACTGTTGGAGACAGGATATTGGGCAAGATGTTCT
This sequence comes from Emys orbicularis, assembly GCF_028017835.1. NCBI lineage: Eukaryota > Metazoa > Chordata > Testudines > Emydidae > Emys > Emys orbicularis. Next base: position 87,937,520 of record NC_088691.1, read on the forward strand.
GACCCAGTATGGCAGCTCTTATGTTCTTTTAGAGATTACACTGGAACACAGACCTAAGGGGGAGAAATAAGACTGGATAAAAAAATGCTTATTTCCATCAGTGACCCAATCCTGCTACTGCTACATTGGAAGTTTTGTTATTCGTTATTGATTTCAACAAGAGGAAGAGCAGGCCCTTGATCTATTCTTGCTGGATGAACAGGAATGCCAGTTCATGAATAGTCAGGATGTGGTTACTGAGTATGGGTGTCTTAGTTTTATTACGCTAGCTTCCATTTTTCTCTGTAACAAAATTTTCCAATAGCATGAGCATATCTTTTAGATTGCTCAGTAATGCAGTTTCTGCATATTCATATTCTGTAGGTTTCCTGTGCTTTCTGATGTGTAGCCTTTTAAGCAATGTTAAGTAATTACGTTCTCTTCAGTTGCATTATAGATGACAGCATCCTCCTACTCATCTTTCAGAAGCATGTTGCCCTGTAGAGAAACAGTCCAGACTGCTCTTGAGAACACATTAAATAGGCCAGTTTGACTCTCAGACCCCAGAGCTTAGACATATTTTCCATGCCAAACTAAGGAAACAGCAATACATAAGAGCTAGGAATTATTATTTATTATTACTGAAGTGCAACCTTGGATGTCTCTTAGAGTTTAAGGCTGTGTCACTTGTGTGAGCACTCAACTAACCTGATATTGTCATAGTATGAGTACTAAAGCTACCTTAAAGAAAGCAAAAGTGGCCTTAAGTTTGCTAGTCTTATGAGCGTGATATCATCATAAGCAGAAATTGCGAAGAATTGTAAAGGGAAGGAAAAATTGGGTCAGGAAGCCAAAACCAAGATTTTTCTTTTTATCTGATGCTGTCAACTTTCTGCTTCATGATTCCCTCTCAAAACCAGACATCAATCAGAGCAACTGTCAGAGATGTCATGTTCTTAAGATGCGATAGCGCTGAGTTATGTAGCTCAAAATATCTTGTATCTGTTTGTTCATGATGATCTCAGCTTAACTTTGCTATCAAAGGACAACTTTGCTATCAAACGACAGCTTGATGTTTTCTTAATTATGTGAAAAATGTATTCTAGTCTATTTGACCATTTTCACTAACTTTACTACTGATTTTTTTTAAAAATGCGTAGACCCCCTCAGCCATTGTTCTGATACTTTTTCCCTGTCAAGCTGACTTTCTTTGGCTTGGGAACTATGAAGACTGCCATCTCATTTCCACGAAGCCTAGTCTTCTGGAAATGCTTCCAGTTTCATTGTTGTCAAGTCTTTTTCTATATTAACATTACACAATTTAAGAACATAGGTCTAGTCATCGTCAAATCAATTTTCTGAGTATGGGGGGGGGATGATGCTGGAGCATTAACAAATTTTAAAAGCATATTTAAATCATTATTTATGTATAGGGTTGCATTACTTTCTGAATAATGCGGCACTGTAAATGGTTGATTCAAAGCAGTGCAAAGTCTTTTGTTGTCATTTAGAGGCCCATTATATGAATCTATCACTCTCTGTATCCACCAACAGACACTTCTCAAACTGCTGAGGCCAAAATCATTATCATGTAGATAAGAGTGAGCCTCACAAAACAGGTACAACAGTTTTAATTAGTCTAATGTATTTAAATTCTCAGAAGATTTTTTTTAAAATGCACTTCCAGCTGTTTGGAGCATAACTGTGTAAAACTCAGAGTGAGGCAGTGGACTGTATTCATCCCAGGGTGAATGGTAGAATACATCGAGACACACCACCCCAGTGGCCAAAGTCATCACAATTCTCTCTCTATGAAGGGACCCTTAATAAGCCAGCATTACCTAAAACAGTGCTCGCAGGGAAAGGACATGCTTAGGATGGCAAAGGTATGTGCTGATTCAGCAGCCCCTTTTGGCATAAATCCTACATGGCCATAGATTAAAAGGTGGAAAACCCCTAAAAAGTGTAGCAGAGACAAACACTGAGAACATCAGGGGTGCGGAAAACCAGGCTGGCATAAGGAAGAGTAATTTACAGCTTTTCATAAGCCATCTTTGGTAAATCTAGCATTTTCATCTACTGGTAGTAAAGACTATTCCTGTAGTCTCTTAACATCACATGTGAGGATAAAGGTAATTTCACTCTGCACTGTTGTTGTTTTTTCCTTTTATTTTCTGTTTTCATTTAGAGATGGGAGAGTGTAACCAGGGGAAAATGTGTGTGCATCCAGGAAGGTTAAAAGGTAACTATGAATGGAAATGAAAGTAGTTTGTTTCATAAGAAATAAATAATGTAGATGGCTTCAATTTCATCTCCAAGGATAGGATTAGAGAGGTGAAGTAGTTCAGGTAAAATAAGACCTCAAGCTGTGGGAAAAGGAAGAATTTTTTTCAGTAAAATGTAATGTGAACATTTTTGTAATGTCTTTCTGGGCTATTTCTTGACTCAGAAATTTTGCTTTTTATTAAATTTCTATGCTATCATCATTTTTCGCATTGAAAATACAAAAAATGTGAATTTTTTGATGCAAGCTGATCTTTAATTGTCTAAACAAATTATATTTCAAATTTTAAAAATGTTTTTTAAAAATGTTATTTGTTCACTCATAAAAAAAGGAGCCTACAGTCCTAGTCGCTCTATATCTGATCATAGAAATAGTTTTGGAAAACTAAACCGTATTTGAGAACTTGTTGGCTATCAGTCTATGTCCGATTCTCTGGGGCTAGAATATATATATAGAATCTTATTTGGCCCCCCGAGCATCTGGTCACCTCACAATCTTAAATGTATTTTTCCTCACAATGTCTCTGTGAGGTAAGGAAGTGCTGTTACCCCCATTTTACAGATGGGCAACTGAGGCATAAAGCGACTAAGCCTTAACTAACTTATGATCCTAAGTCTCACTGACTGTTAGTAAGACTTAGGCTTGTAAGTCAATTCGGTATTGGAGCACTGAGAGGAGCATACATGTCTTTTAAAAATCTGGCCCTAAGTGACTTGCCTAAGGTAATATAAGAAGTCCATAGAAGAGCAAGGAGTTGAACCTGGTTCTCTTAAGTCTAAGCCTAACACCCTGACCAGTAGACCATCCTTTCTTTATTGAGCCTTGGTTATTCCCTTAGTTTTTCTATTGACATCTAGTTCCATTATTCCTTCCTAGTCTTGTGCCATATCAACCTACTCCTCAACTTCAGCCTCAGTTACTCATTTGACGATTCATTGGGGTAAGGAACTAGGTTTTCAGGAAAGTAACTTCTGACTCTTGAACTAAGTGAAGAAACATGTTGGTTTGCCTAAGGCCTTCTACAGTCATGAGTGCAAATATTCCTGGCTCGGTCTTTATAGTGTGCACTTGATTCCTCTACTCACACAGGATGAAACCAGACTCTGTGCTTCCACCTAGCTTAGTATATAGGTATCATGACCAGAAAAAGGTATCACCCTCCAACATAAAACTGACTGAAATGTCATATTTCTCTATGTCAAATTCAGTGGTGACATAAACAATTGTGTAACTAAGGCCTGGTCTATACTGTGTGGGGGGGATCGATCTAAGATACGCAACTTCAGCTATGAGAATAGCGTAGCTGAAGTCGACGTATCTTAAATCGACTTAGAATCACTTGCTTCACGTCCTCGCAGCGCGGGATCGACAGCTGCGGCTCCCCCGTCGACTTTGCTTCCTCCTCTCGCCGAGCTGGAGTTTAGCAGTTGATGGGAGAGCGATCGGGGATCAAGTTATCGCATCTACACTACACATGATAAATCGATCCCCGATAGATCGATCGCTACCAGCTGATCCGGCGGGTAGTGTAGACGTACCCTTAGATATCATAGGCCAGGTTCATCCCTGTGCTAGCACAGGGATAGAGGGGATTCCACTTCCTGCCCTTGACGTGACCATGGCCCTCATCTCCAAAAATCCACGTTCACTGAGGTTTTCCATGAATGCGGGTATGGACAGCATCCTGCACCAGAGGTATTCCTGTGGCCTTTTTACTTGCTGCAACTGGCATAGAGGGTCTATAGGTCAGGGATTAATTCCCCCTGGTCACAAAACAGATGTAAATGGTGGTGGAGTTTACATGAATGTAGGAGTCGGGGGTATACCAAATGACTGAATTTACATTCTCAGCCTGTCCCAGAAACCTCCTTGAGAACTGCACTTGTTCCTCCAGGCTAAATGTGTCCCTATATATTTATAAACATCCAACATAATCATCAGACAGTAGATGATAGTGAAGATTTGTTTTTGAGGATAGTGCATGAATAGATGAAATGATTCATTTTTGTCTAGCTTATACTGTTTGAATTCATGGCATGATGGTCATAAATTCTGTGGGTCAAATTCACCCTGGCATTAGCAGTCACAGTACCATTGAAATCAGTGGTGTTATTCCTCTTTGCAGTATTATTGAATTTGGCCCAGATTCTTCAAAACCATTTGCTCTGCTGCCCTGTGAATGTGCTTGTATCTGTTATGGATATACATTATAAGAAAACAGAATTTACAACAAAACAAAAAGTCCACATTATAGTATTATGCAAAACAAATGCCATTTTTTTCACTGTAGAGTCCTTTAGTCCATTGCTTCTCAATCAGTGACCTCCACTAAAGGCAATGGAATGGGAGGAAGGAGGGAGGGAGGGAGTAGTCACTAAGTGTTGAACTTAGTTACAATTAAAAACAAAGAAAAAATTGCTCTCCTACTCCCCACATACCCCTAGATCACAGAGTACAGTCTGTCAGCCTCTCAAAGCAGGTGCACAAATAAATTACACAGGCATATCATTCTCATTGATATATATATTTTTACCTTACTTTTGTAACATGTAAAGGGGATGCGGAAATTTTTAAATTCAGAATAAGGGACCACCAATCTAAAAAGGCTGAGAAACACTGCTTTAGTCTGTGGTTCATTCACTATGAGTGTGTAACCTCTGTGTGTATAATCCTAACTTCCAATCTAGGATGGAGTACCTAATACAATTCATTCACAGGAATAGTCCCATTAATAAATGTTTTTGTCACTGCCCACGTGCTCATAAATTTTATCCGGTTGTTTAATTCTATTACAATGATAGTTACATTTTTGACCCATTTAAACTGAAATTACATATTGTACTTTTAACTGATGCCTTGGCTAACATTCTTTGTCAATAAAAACAGATGCTGGTACCCACGCCTCTGTTAAAGCTATGGTTGAGAACATAACAATTGCTGTGTTCACCTACACAAGTCTCTTTACTACCAGTATTTTGGGGTACATAAAATCTAATTACCGGTATATTTTTTTCTGTTCCATTCTTTCATTTAGTCTACCTTTGTACGTCAAAATCCAGATCAGCCCAAAATATAAAGCAGAGAATTTTGAAAAATATGGTTTCTTATTTTAAAGATCTGAGGTGAAATTGTGTTTTCAGTTTCATAGGTGTAAATCTCAAAAAAAACAAAAAACAACACTATACTAATTTCAGTAGTTACCCCAGTCTTATTGAGAGCAGAATTTAACCCTAGTACATTTAACATTGGGAACGTTTTTGATAGACTGTGACTTCTGTAAATGATTTACTTACAGGGTGATATTTTGGCATTTCTGTTATAGAGTAGGGGCAGTGTGGAATTGCACAGCCCAGGAACAGCACTGGTAAGTCAGTGCCTTAGGCTAGTATAGTCTCTCCCAGCGCTGCTTGTAGTGCATGGGAAGTGAGCTACTTGCTTCATCCAACAGAATGCTCCCCACCCACCAGTGCCCCAGCCTTTCTCTGCAGGAGGGTAGTGTAGGTGGACAGTGCCATATCTCTATCCCTTCCCAATCTGGATCCAACCCCATCTGGATCCATCCTCCTTGACATCTTTCTTTGCTGGAGAGCAGGGAACTAGCAGCGCCTGTAGCCCAGCAGTGCTGCTATTTTGACAAAGCTCTATGTAAGCTACATAACAGGGAAGCTTTTTATAGAGCCCTGTGCAGCTGTGCAAGGACCTCTCCTGCTACAGCCTGTAATAAGCATAATAGATGCATAATGCACCTTGAGATTCCCTATTTGTGCCGGGGCTAGTTAAGGCAGTGTGGAATATTTTACAATAAACTGCTTCATATCAATTCCATCAAGTGAAAAAATGTGCATAATCCTTCTTATCCACCAGTTCCTTTTAAAACTTTGCAAGCCGTCCAACTGGTAATACTGTAGGTGATAGCTCGGCTAATAGACTGTATCTATTTTTTGTTTGTTCCAATTACCTCATAACACTACCATAAAATGAATTAATAATTGTGTGGCTTTTTCCCTCAATCTGCTCTGTGCCAGCTCCTGTGTAAATGAATCTATTATTGCTCTTCCAAAAATAATAAAATGTGCACACCAAGGACACAATACATGAATATGTAAATAATACAGAAGGCCATTAATATCATAAAATGTGGTAGTTCAGTGCCTGGGTTCCAAACTACAATGACTCTATCTCATACATAGCCAAACATAGGCAGCATAGGTTTTCCCAGGGAGCAGCTGGTTATGGAGAAGTTATATTTTTACTGTATAGTATTTGCATAGAAATGACTATTCCCTATATGGGGGCAGCTGTAGGAACAAAGGAAGAAGAAGAGGAGTTACAGAGGTGAAACACCAACAATAGTCTTAATTTTCCAGAGTAAAAGGGGTGATTTAGCTATACCTACATATAGTAGCCATGGTGGTGTCAGTATGAGGCCACTTCAGTCTATAAAGATGGGCCCCAAACTTAATAAAGGTGAAAGAATTCAAATAAGTGCATTATTGATCAGTAGTGTAGGAAAGCTAATGATTGGTGTATGAAAAAATAAGGTTGGTCTTGTCCATTACCTCATGTACAGGTGCTCATACATCACAGAAACCATCACTAATTTTTCATTCCTTCTGCAATTTTTCAATCAAAAGGTTGAGAATGGGGGGGAGGGGCAGGGCATCATTTCACACGTAGATGTGATCCCTCCAGGCCAGGGTTGAGACACATCAGTGGGACAAAGACTAGGAAGCTTTCCCAGATGCTGCCTGTGCTGTCTATTTTGTGAATAAATAGAGGACTTCAGTCTCCTGGGGTATTTAATCAGGAACATTCAGGTTTTTTAAAACAAATGTTTAAATAGAAAACAAAAATATGTCCATTACTGAAACAGTATATGATCTTTGGAGGAACCAGATGATGATGATGGTTATTTTATTTTTAACAGGGAACTTAAAAACTTAGAATTCTTTAATCTTTTTTCATAATTTTGCATTTTTTGGTCTTATTACTCATACCGGTTACAGTATTTGGATGCCATTTTTACAACCCAAATGGGCAACAGGCCACATCCGTGGCAATAGGCACCTGAAGTAATGCCATGTTGGTGTTGATTCAGCACTATTGTTTTCTTAATGGAGAGCTGACAGACAAACCAATTCATCAGATGAATTTCTCGCAGTGTAGAATGTGCCAAAGTAAATTAAATTACTACATGGTCCAGAGTAGGAGGCATATGTTGCTACAGAGGGCATTTAAAGAGGACCAGAATATTCTCATTGTAATGTTTGCTTTGAGTGCAGATTACATTCTCCTCTCCATTCTCATTAAATCTCTGTCAAAAAGAAGCAGTTTCTGAATTGTAATGTGTTTGTATTTCTTGTAAATCACAGTGCTTAAGCTGTGAGAATCTGACCTTTCCAGTATTCTGTGATTTGACTGGTTGATTATTTCTTCATCTCATCACCACCCATTCTTTCAAGGCTGCAAAGAGAGGTAATTAAAAAAGATTTAAATGTCTATCAATTTTTCAATTATGTAGGTTGGTCTACTGTTTGACTAAAGAAAAATTCAGTACTAATCACTGCATGTGAAATTTAAAACTCTCTTTTTTCTCTCTCTCCAACAGGTGCTCTAAACTAAAGCAAAATATGCTAGCATATTATGTACTCATACTATTCATAAAGGGAAAACTAGCACCAGGTCTGTGCACCCTGTTTGTGGCCATATAATGGATTGTATACACCGGCAATAGAGTGTATCTCCTTACTGAATATTCCATCCAAAAGATTGAATATTTTCCTTTAGTATTTTCAAAACGAGTTTCTGATGGCATGAAAGCTGCTACTTGCCGACATGCAACTTACTCCCCCTCCTACTTACTTATACATCACTTCTAAATTTTGCCCACTGAAACTAAAGGAATTTAAGTTGGTTTAATTCATGTGATGGGGTCTAAAAGAGACTTCTAGCAGGAAAAGCATCTAACAGGTGAAAGGTTGTGAAAGTTAAAGTATCTTTACCTTACAGAAAATTGACTGTGGCCTCATAGGATTTTTGTCGCAGGCCTCATAGAATCACAGAGACAGGTTAAATAGATATAAAATTTAGGAATTGTATAACCATTAAGTCATCACAACTTGTGTCTAGTGTCCACTGTGGCTAAAAGGCTATCAACTAGGAAATAAGAGACATTAGATTTCACTGGTGGACTCCAGGTCTATGGGGAAAGGGGAGACCTGAAGTTCTTGGTAACTTCTGTCCCCTTCACAAAGGGGAAAGTGAGAGGATCCAGGAGAGCACACTGAATCCTTGGGGTGAGTTGTGCAAACTCTGCCCTGAGTTATGGACTCTGTCAGAAATGCCTTGTAAACCCTGTGCTGGACCCATCTACATCCCTGGTATGGGGACATGGACAGCTAATGCCCCTTTCTGGTGTTAAATTTTAATAAAGTTGCAGCCTGTCCCTTAAAATCTATCCCCGCATCTGTCCTCATTCATTTGAGAGTCCTGATCAAGGAGGCAGAAGAAAAATAACTGAATAGCAACAGTGATCAATTGATTGTGGAGCTAGTGATCTTAGAAGGGAAATCACTGTATACTATGTGGAGAATGTTGTAATCTTGCTGAGCCATGACCTATTCAAACCATTTAAAACCCTTTAGCGGCAGGGGTGGCTCTAGCTTTTTTGGCGGCCCAAGCACGACAGTCAGGCAGCCTTCGGCGGCATACCTATGGGAGGTCTGCCGGTCCCGCGGATTTGGTGGCAATTCGGCGGCGGGTACACTCTTGGAGTGCTGGTGCCTGGAGCCGCCGCTGTTTAGCGGATAGCAACCAATACTTGAAAGGCATGATTTGTGTAGTGATAACCTTTTCTTACTGTCCCTAAAGTTTGTTGCTGCTTCTTCCTCTTGAATTGCATTGATAAACACATACTTGCAATTAACCTTCTGGAAAATATCGAGTCCCTTTCCACTTCTAAAGAAAGCAAAATTAAACCACTAAGTAACAGTTTATTTTCCTCTGTTTTTGCTTGGACAAACTCACAATGAAGTCCTTATGGGGCAGATTTCACTACCCTTCCTCCGGACTAGTACTGCCTATTCAAGGAGTAACACTCACGGTAAAAAAGAACATAAGAACTGCCACACTGGGTCAGACCAAAGGTCCATCTAGGCCAGTATCCTGTCTTCCGACAGTCGCCAATGTCAGGTGCCCCAGAGGGAATGAACAGATCAGGTAATCATCAAATGAACTATTCCCTGTCACTCATTCCCAGTTTCTGGCAAACAGAGGGTAGGGACACCATCCCTGCCCACCCTGGCTAATAGCCATTGATGGACCTATCCTCCATGAATTTATCTAGTTCTTTTTTGAACCCTGTTATATTCTTGACCTTCACAACATCCTCTGGCAAAGATTTCCACAGGTGGACTGTGCATTGTGTGAATACTTCCTTTGTTTGTTTTAAACCTGCTGCCTATTAATTTCATTTGGTGACCCCCTATCTCGTGTGTTATGAGAAGGAGTAAATACAACTTCCTTATTTACTTTTTCCACACCAGTCATGATTTTATAGACCTCAATCATATCCCCCCTTAGTTGTCTCTTTCCAAGCTGAAAAGCCCCAGTCTTATTAATATCTCCTCCTACGGAAGCCGTTCCATACCCCTAATCATTTTTGTTGCCCTTTTCTGAAACTTTTCCAATTCCAATATATCTTTTTTGAGATGGGATGTCCACATCTGCACACAGTATTCAAGATGTGGGCAATACCGTGGATTTATATAGAGGCAATATGATATTTTCTGTCTTATTATCTATCCCTTTCATAATGATTCCTAACATTCTGTTCACTTTTTTGACTGCCGCTGCACATTGAGTGGATGTTTTCAGAGAACTATCCACAATGACGCCAAGATCTCTTTCTTGAGTGGTAGCAGCTAATTTAGACCCCATCATTTTATCTGTATAATTGGGATTATGTTTTCCAATGTGCATTACTTTGCATTTATCAACATTGAATTGCATCTGCATTTTGTTTCCCAGACACCTTGTTTTGAGAGATCCTTTTGTAGCTTTTTGCAGTCTGCCTGGGACTTAATTATCTTGCCACCGCACTGTTTACCCCTTTTTCCAGATCATTTATGAATATGTTGAATAGGGCTAGTCCCAGTTCAGACCTATGGGGGACACCCCATGGACCTCTCTCCATTTTGAAAACTGACCATTTATTCCTAACCTTTGTTTACTATCTTTTAACTGCTTACCAAATCCATGAGAGGACCTTCCCTCTTATCCCATGACAGCTTACTTTGTTTAAGAGCCTTTGGTGGGGGACCTTGTCAAAGGCTTTCTGAAAATCTAAGTACACTATATCCACTGGATCCCCCTTGTCCACATGCTTGTTGACCCCCTCAAAGAATTCTAGTAGATTGGTGAGGCATGATTTCCCTTTACAAAAATCATGTTGACTATTCCCCAACAAACTATGTTCATCTATGTGTCTGACAATTTTTTTCTTTACTATAGTGTGTCCGGTACTGAAGTCAGGCTTACTGGCCTGTAATTGCTGGGATCACCTGTGGAGCCCTTTTAAAAAATTGGCATCACATTAGCTATCTTCCAGTCCTTTGGTACAGAAGCTGATTTAAATGATAGGTTACAGACTATAGTTAGTAGTTCTGCAATTTCACATTTCAGCTTCTTCAGAACTCTTGGGTGAATACCATCTGGCCCTGGCGGAATCTGGTCCTGTATTTGTTAGATATGGTTTATAATTTTCAACTTGAGAACTCAAACACCTGAAAGATGAGATTTTATTCTAACTATGAAGAGAAAAACTCAGGGACAAAGCAAGCGTGGAATATTTCCTCGAAAAGGTGTTTGTTTTAGAAAGTGGGGTTATGAATCCTTGTGAAAATAGGATTATAGCCTAAACTGTTTTGCAGCAGCTACAATAGGTGCTATTAAGCACCTGCCTCAATATGACTGATAGTTTCTTGAGATATAGGTTTTATTTTCCTCTTTCATTTACTTGCATGTTTTAAGCAATTTGCTGTTTAACAGGCTACAAAATACCATGTCTCCCCTTGTTGATATAATTTCACTAAATTGTACATTGTTTTTAAAGGTTCGTGTTTTTACATTTTCTTTAAAGTTTACAAGATTACATTTCAAACCTGCCTATGAAATTACCTCTGTACTAAAGTCATTTTCTCAGGAACCAGCAATCTTTGTTTCTTCTTGTCACCTGTAGCTGTAGCAAGGAACTCTTCCCATTTAAATGAATGAGAGGAGTCATCATAAAAGATTTATTCCTGCTGCCCCATTTTTTCTTATATATTCCTAACATTCTGCCCATTTACCATGAACTTTCTCACATTTCACAAACCGCTAGTCGGCTTTGAAAACAAATTATGCTATTTACTTCTCTCCTCAGAGGAAACTAATGGTTTACTGGGTGAAATGTCCAGAACAATAAGGAAAAGTGGAGCTGTGTATTCCCAATAGAAGTATACATCTTCTGTAAATAACTCCCTGTTGAAATTATGGGATGTTATAGAATTAGACACAGATTTTTATTCTTGTTGTATTTCAGCAGTATCAGAGCCTATCCATGAAAATAATAAATTAACCTGGCCATTGCTATGCAAATACTTTGTTCTTCGTGTGGCAAAAAAGTGCATAGTTGCAAATGTATTTTTATTTCACAAAGTACTGCATGTATTTTCCCATCTCATTAACTTGTCTTTAAAGGGACACCATCTCAGTTCTGAACCCCAGAGGCAAGATATAACTTCAAAAGAGTAACTTCAAAAGGGGGGGGGGGAGAATTGACTGAAACAAAGGCATTCTTAATTCCACTATGCAAATGTGCTTATTTAGCTATTACAAATGGAAAAGAGAATAACAAAAATGCTAACAGTAGCATCCCTTCTATATATATATGTGTGATAATCCCAGCCCAATAAATGTATGTACTGTCCATGTAACCATTACAGATTGCCCATCTAGGGATTTTGAAGGTCCTCTACTCTTCCCTTTATGGAGCTTGATCCCAAGTTAATTGAAATCAAAGGGAATCTTCTTAAATGCCTTCTTTAACACCATTGACTACAGTGGAGTTACAAAGCAATGAATTTGGTTCACATAATCTTACGTTGATCCATTTTACATTTTCAAAAGGATTTCTTCAGAGTTGAAAATTGAATATAGGGTGACATTTTCAAAAGGGTTAAGGCACCTAAAGATGCAGCTAGGTACCTAATCTGATTCAAATTGATGGGAGTTAATTGATCTGATTAAGCACTTCTAAAAATGCCATTAAATACCTAACTGCATCTTCATTCCTTTGAAATTCAGGCCCATAGTGTACATGGGCATGACTAGTAAGGATTCCTGAATGATATTTTCTTTAATTTAATTTACATTTCTCTATTACGTTTGGCAAATTGTTGACATTCACTGGTATTTTCTTACATTGAGTCTAGCAGCAAGTGAAACGTGGTTACAAATGTTTTGTTTCTTCTACAATAGAACTTCATGGCTTCACTTGCTAACACAATATACTATGGCTCTGATACACAAACGAAAGAGTCCAATCATACAAATGGTTCCCCCTGGAGAATTGTCAGGATTTTTGGACAATCTGGGCAAAATCCATTTTCTAACTCTAAACAGATGTTCTGTGCAGCATAAGATATTATTACGTACCTTTGAGTGAATGCAATTTAAAAGTTGAGATGCCTGAATTTTGCAAAAAGGCAGCTAGACCAGCTGGATTTCCTGGATGGGATCCTTAGAAAAGGGGTATCAGGAATGTTTTGCAAAAGAAGGATAACCTACTTGGGGGTGGAGTGAGAAATTTCTGTCCATTGCAGAGTGCACTAATAGGGAGTGGGATGAGGAAAGGGAGATTGGAATTGGGGTGTGTTCTAAGTGCATGGACCTGCCAAAGCCTTCTTGAAGAGTTTCTTAATTAGCTTGCACTGTGTCCTACCTATATCTGTTTGCTATTACTTGGTCCTGTAATATAATGTAAAAAAAAGTTAAGGGACAAATACCTAGCAAAGTTAAGTATGCTTATGAAATTACTGAAAGTAGTCCACGTACTTTCTACACAGCATTAAGTCAGATGCTGTATTTGGACAGTTTCTGGTATTTCACAGGGAGTCATGATTTTCGATAGTCGTGAACACTGAGTCTTTTCTCTTAACTTGTGAACAAAGCAATTATTCTAGTTCCTGAAACACTTGAAAAACAGTAAAACACAAAACAAAAACAAAAACGAGGAGTCCTTGTGGCACTTTAGAGACTAACAAATTTATTTGGGCATAAACTTTCGTGGGCTAGAACCCACTTCATCAGATGTATGAAGTAAAAGATACAGGAGCAGGTATACACACATGAAAGGATGTGGGTTGCTTTACAAAGTGTTAAGTCAGTCTAATGAGATAAATCAATTAACAGCAGGATGCCAATGGAGGAGAAATAACTTTTGAAGTGGTAAGAGAGTGGCCCATTACAGACAGTTGATAAGAAGATGTGAGTAACAGTAGGGGGAAATTAGTATTGGGGAAATTAAGTTTAGGTTTTGTAGAAAAATATCAGCTTCTTCAACCTTTTATCATGTTACATCAAGTTATACTGGATCATATGTATAAAACAATAAAAGATCCTGATACAATCTGACAATGTGCCATACCCCGATATAATCTGATGTTTCTGTCATGCTGCTTCACAAATGTAATGGAACATCTTGTCTTTTCACAAAGGTGATGTTTGCTGTTGTGAATATCTAAGGTATATGCAGTGCATCATGACAGGTGGGAGAAGACAGTTACCATAGTAATTTAGGGGGATGTGAGTCTGTGTGTATGTGCGTGTGCGTGTGCATGTGCATGTGCGGGAGCACACACAAACATCCCTGGCTGTGAATCAAACTCTCTGAAACTAAGGCCAACATTTTCAAATAATGCATTTCAAATGCCCGCTAATTCTAATGATCTGTAAAACTGATATGTAATGTTAAAGAATCGTGTGCCCAATTAGGCAAGCAATCATTGGTGTTAGCCATACAACACACAAACATTGGATCATATACTCCACTTCAAGTTTATGCTTCGCACAGTGAGGGAAGGGGGATGGACAGACACATCAGGGAACCAATTAGGTCTCCTTGATTCCCTCACTGGCACAAGTTAGAGTCTGCTCTATTCTTTGCCCCCTGTCAATGTTCCTCAAGATGCAGCATACTCCAGCCATTCTTCCTTCCCCATCTCTTACATTAAGTGTGGGAAAGGTGCTAAACCCACTTTTATTGTGTCTGGGGTACACCCCATGCTGGAAGAACCTCCTACTATGGGAATGCAGCCAGTCACTACTTGTTTTCTACTGCCTGTTTGGCATGAATGGAGCAAAAGGAGGTCAGCAAATCTGCCCTTATTTATCCTGTGCAATATGAACCATGCAACAGAGACACATCAACTATTTAGCCAAAGGTAAGTTTTTGAGGAATGGCAGATATCTGTATGCTGATTTATTGGGTGTCTGCACAAAGCAATGTCTGTCTCTTCAGGTGTTGCCTTCTCCATGAAATGTACTGTAGTGCTACACAATCTACAGAGCATGTCTCATAATGAAATAGATTAAGGCAAACAAAAGATTACTAACAATTGTTCTGCCTCAAATAGGAAGAAGCATTTGGTTTTTCACTGCATCAAAACTGAACATAAGGCTGTAAGGAAATGGATAATCAACAGCAAAATTTTAATTTCCCTAGGACCTCATCATCCATACCATTACTGAATGAAGGCCCTGATCCTGCAAACTCTTGGGCATATGCTTGACTTTATGCATGAGAAGTCCAACTGACCTTTTGGAGTGTTGCTGGGTATTCAGTACTTTTGAAAATCGTCACTTATTTAGGACCCTACCTTTAGTCTCCTATTTTTCTAAATTTTGACCTGCGAGTTTTGACACAGAGTTCAATGTCTTAATTAAGCCCCTAATTCATGAAGTGATCTCACAAGCTGCTCCATGGTGGCAGCTCCTCCTCCCCATTGACTTATCCTATCCAGCACCCAACATTTTTTAGGGATCTTCTGCAACTTTTTTATTATACTGTATATTTGGGGGGAGGAGGCCTTTGTATTCCTTGATGAACAACTTTATCTCTGTTCTCATGAGTATGTGCATTATAATACCATCTAAAACGACATGATGTCCTATTATTCCTCAAATAATACAATATGATACCATAGCTTTGTCTACAACCTTAGATATGCAGGTGTACTGACTTCTAGTGGGACATGCTAGAAAAGCTTTGGATGCCAGAAAAGCTTCAGTAAGACCACTCACTTCAGTAGGAGTTACAGGATCAGGTCCCTGTTTGTTGGTTTTGCAAGGATATATTTGACTCTTAAAATCTTCCAATATACTGTTAGAGACTTGGGATCTTTAACAGTTCGTCCTCTGTTCACCTGAATTTAGGATTTACTAACAGCTCCCAGAAGTAAGTGTGTGTGTGTGTGTGTGTGTGTGTGTGTAAGTGTGTGTGTGTGTGTGTGTGTGTGTGTGTGTGTGTGTGTGTGTGTAGGATCTGGTTATTTCTTAATATCAGAGTAAATATGCTTCATCCCCCTGTTGTGTTGCCATGTCAGCCCATTATTGAATCTATTGTCCACATGGGCTTTCTAGTGCATATGTCCTACTTATTACATCTAGGAAGTCTTTACCTAACAAACAATCCCTGAAAAATAATTTCCCTTATATTTTGTGCCATTTTATATCCCTTTCTTTGCTAGTGATGTGTTTCTTGTGAGCCACTCTATAGCTTCGGTTGTAATCATTATTCAGATTAATGTGAATGTTCTAGAGTGAGATGTCTACTAAAGACTTGAACTCTGGTGACTAATTCCTTGTAGGCTTGCATGGAAAAGCTTGCAATCTCACTGCTGTGTTAGCCACTATTCGTCAGACTGCAAATGAAAACCACCCTGAAAGCTGCCAGCAGCTGTATAAATGTATTTTTGTAGAGTTGGTTGTCTTACTTGAAAGGATGAGTCAAGGAGCAGGAAAGACATTAAGCTTGAAACAAACACACCATATTTCTGTGCTTATTTTTTTGCTAAAAGTTGTCCGTACAAAAAGGTTACCCTTCAAGTAGGTTTCTCTCATATTAGAATTGACTAGAAAAAGATGTAGTGTAGGTGTAGCTAACATGACATATCCCAATCCTGTCCTAGCCCCTTTGTGTTATCTCAGCATCTGGTTCTATCAAATCCCCTCACAGAGCCAAGGCAGTTGTCAAGGGAAGGGGCATGGCGGAAGCCCTGCCGCTTTTTGCCAATTCCCTTGTGGGGTTGGTACCAGATGTTGCTGGTGCAGACCTGAGACTGTTCTCAGACGAGGGTTCAAATTGACGCATACAGCTCTGTCAGTCAGAAGTGTGCAAAGAATAAAACCACCCTGCTCAGGTCCTGCACTGTGCCAAATAGTTTAAAAGGTGGTTATTTATTGCTATAGGTATATTGTCAGGTAACAACACTGGTAAATATACTTACAAAAGTATGTATATTTGTTTTAGGTGTGTATATAATACTTGGTGCAGCATTGTTTATCACAAATGTGTTATTGCTAACAATATTTGAAAATACACTGTTGTAGGTGAGCGGGTGTATTATCGTTGCATACGGTGCAACATGATTATACAGGTATATGCTGAAATATGTTAACAGTGTATTGGTGGTTGGTGGACTGTTTTACACATACATGCAAAGTGGATGATTTCATATGATTATCGGAAGCTTAGGCTATGAAAATGGAACCTAATATGTACTTGGTTTCCACCCCCCACCACCCTACAAACACACACACGCTTGATTTTATATAATACAAGTGTCTGACATCATACTCTGGCAGAGAATAATTTAACGGGAAAGACAGCCATTTGCATTTTTGGATACCTGCTCTAAGTAAATAAAAAAAATGTACAGTAAATCAAGGGTTTTGTTGTATTCCTATTCTCATGCTATTTTATAAGCTTCAACCTCCTCATTTGTTGTGAAGTCAAAACACCTTGACATTTTGACAACTGACAGGGATTTTATGATTAAGGAAGACAAAAATTCACACTCAGATGCATCTTTCATTCACTGCACATTAACTGCACTCAGTATTTCTAGTCTGTCATTGTTTACATCCGAAGATTGTGAATTGCCATACTGTTTTTCCCTTCCATGCAGCGTGATTAAAATATATCTCTAGCTAGCTATCTCTGTGTATGTGTATAAACACCCACACACATCACACATTGCTGCACAGTAAGATCTTGATTTAAACTGACAAAAGACAAGGGATCCCAAGTTAAATCTTCTATGGGATTCACATTTTGAACAGACATTTTGTAGCACATATGGTTTTTGAAGACAACTCCCTGTTCTGAGCTCAAATTACCTATGTTAAACTAGATGAACTTGAGATGGCGCACCAATTTTACAATGTAATCTCCATGGTTTTGCTGGTTTAAATCAGACTTTTAACTTTATGGTACCCTATATTTAATTTCTTGTATATAATATTTTTTTATCAGGTCGTCTTCCGATAAATAATAAAATTCTCCCAGTTTGTTTATAGTTTAATTAATTTTGCCCTTGGCAAAAACAAACATAAATGTGGGAAAATGTAAAAATACTATTCTTTCAAATCTTCAATGAAGTAAGGGTTGCTGGCAGTCATTGATGTCTTACAAGGTTCCATTAATCCCTATTCTACTTTGCTATCCTTTTTCTTGACTTGCAAACCAAAATGAATTTTAAGTAAATTTCACAAAAAGAACAGGAGTACTTGTGGCACCTTAGAGACTAACAAATTTATTAGAGCATAAGCTTTCGTGGGCTACAACCCACTTTGATTGCAAGCAAAATTGACATGGACTCTCCAGTGTAAAACCTTATGAAATAAAACTAGAGAGAAATAAAGGGAATGAATGAAACTGTCACTCCAATGACTTCTCTACTTTGTGCCTTTTACCTACAACTATGGGTGGAACTCATGGGGAGCTATTGGCAGGGACATCTCTGTGGCAGGTTCATGGATCTGCAATATGCTGTCACTGGAAATCCACTGCATCCCAAACCTGACCACTTTTAGAACATAATGCAAGAAAGTGCAACAACTACTGTGAATAAGATGAACAGGATTTGTTCTAACTTTAAGTCTTTGATCAAAATTTTATATTATCTGTAGCAATTCCAGTTCTGCAGCTTCTAGATAATTTGGTTTGATCATCTCAGAGAGATGTGCAGTATACAACTTTACATTTTCTTGATCTCTATTAGGTAAACAGTGGCTAAACATTAGTGACGCGTTGCTTATAAAAAAAATAAACCAATCATTATTAGTGATCAAAAAGTCCTGCATAATGTCCATCCCACCACCAATATAGAATTGTTTCCTATCTGTTTAGACACATTTGCATAATTTTAGTGATGTCTGGAGCTGGATAGGAAATTTTCATTTAAATAGTTTTCCATTGGAAAACTCTGTTTCAACAAAACACAATATTGTTCACAAAATCATATTTTGACAGTTTTGTTTTGGGGAAAAAATTGGATAAATATTTTGTTATGATCTCATTGTGACATTTTCTGATTGAATTTTTTTGTTTGAGAACTATTTAAATGGGAAACTTTATTTTATATAAAAAATTATAAAGGGTCAGAATCAAAATGAAACTTTCCAAATTTATTAAAATGATTGGCCCAAATTTTTTTTGTTAAATTTTGTTGCATGAAAAATTGGCTTTTCAGTCTGCTTTGGAACAAACAAAATGCCAAAAAGCTTTACATTTTTCACTGGCTGGCACTCCATTTTTTGACCACCTCAAAAGATGGCACTTTCACTGTTGCAAATTATATAATTTACAGTATAAAACCTTTTCATACTTCCAAACACTGTGTCTTATTTAAGGATTCTGTATGCCAGCTCTTTCTATAACCGAAGAATGCCATATTGCATGTTCTATTTACTTAAAATTTTCTTTTTGTTAATGGCATATAAATGTTCAAACGGTAATTAAGTTTTATTCTTTTCCACAAAAAACCCAATCAAAGTATAATTACAACTTTTATAACTATCTATCATCCCCTGTAACAGTATGTTCACCCTCAGGACCTGTTGCTATTCTATCTAGCATTATATAATTCTCATCTTGTTATTTAAACAATATTAATCCCATCAAACATGATTCACATAATGTCATAAACTGTGATATTACTGTTCACACACACACAAAAAATCTTGCTTGTATTTTATAACATCTAGATAGTTGTAATTAAATTGTCAGGAGGATTTCCTCATTACTAATGAAAACTTACTATTTGGTTACAACATTGTTTAATTTCAGCCTAACTCTTCACTGCAAGCATCAGAAGACAGTTTATCTTTTCCTTTCTTGTTTGGAGTATTATGATAGCTTTATTCACTCATCCTTATTGAAAACTCTGTCAGCAATTCCATTAGGATGGGAGAAGAAATTTGGGTAAAAGAAAGAAATTGATTTTTTCTTTGAGCTGTGGTTACGTGGTAAATCTGCTGAGCATGTAGAGATGTTGAATTAGGACCAGGGAGAAGATTGATCTTTGGGGGACTCCACAAGTGAGGGGCCTAGTGGCAGAGGTGCAGTTTCCCATCACAAGTTTTTGGGTATATATCCCCCCAGGAAGGACTTAAATCACGTTAGCACATTTCCCTACATCCCTGCCTAATAGCTGACCAGTGGTTAGGATACTTACCTCCAAGTTCAGTGCATGCACCGAATCCAGCAAAATAGGGATTTGAACCCAGGTTTTCCCTACACCAGCGGAGTGTTCTAACCACAGGGATATAGGGAGTGAGGGGATGATGGCACTATCCCCATCTCCTCCTCCAGTGGTCTTGTGAATCCTGCCCCCATTATTTATTTATTTATTTTTAGAGAGGGGACAAAACTATTTGGCAAATTTTACACAAATTTGGTTGACCTGAAACTTCATTTTTCAGTGAATAAAATAATCCTCCAAAAATTTTTGCCCAGCTCTACTTCATCTGTCTTATAGCATGAAAGAAACATTATTAGGTATCTTTAAAGTCACTTTAAAGTCAGCTTATATTTTCAGATTAGTTGTTCATATGTATAAGCCCTAGGGCCAGAACATTTAAGGTGCTGAAATGCTCAGATTTCTCTTCAGGGGAGAAGAGGAAAAGACAGCTCTGGTCAGCTTCATTTACCTGCATTATGCTACTTACCCATAATTCCACCTACTGAGTTGTCGTTTTGGTTGGAACTTGTTGATGGTCTGTTCGTATAAATGATTAATATATTACTGTACTCTTGAAAGGATGTAGGAATTGTGCCCTTATGACCAGGATAGAGTAGGTTACCATTATAGGTAGGAACTTTGGTTTGGTAACAAAATCCAACCTGAGTAATGAGGTAGGAAAGGGCTATTTCCTAGACACCATGTTGTCTAGTTCAAGAAGCAGAGGCTCTGTCTATAATGCTCTGGGTTGACCACCTGGAGATTCTACATTCTCTGTGGAGTGAATCTGTGGGGCTGGATTGGTGATGGCAGCCGTGAGGCCTGTCTCCACCAGCAGCTGACTGCACAGCAACCCAACAGCGCTGAATTAACTTTGTGCTACCTTGACCCACAAGGCCAGTGGCAGCAGAGGTGATATCACAGAACTGGACCATTTAACTGCACACAGGAATGGGACCTAACCCAACTGGAGCAGACTGACAGGGAACCCCACCAGCGCTTTGACATCCCTTGATTACTTCTAAGTCTAATTGGACCTGTGGTTGAGGTTTGTAGTGGAACTAAGAATCCTGGACCCAAGTGAGCTAGGCAATTGCTATTTGATCTGTGGGGCTGACTAAACTCTTGATGCACTGATTTAGGTTGCACATTTCCTTGTGTGGTTTTTGTTTCTTTAGATTTATTTTTCACAATGGCCCTAAGTCTTCAAACTATAGCCCCTACTGTGCTCATCTTACTAATTCAAATTCTGCCTTGACTTCAATCGGCTGAAGGTCATACAACGGTGCTACTGATGTGAGTAAGAGAAGCAGCATTTGGTCCCCTGTTGGTTAGTTATTAGTGTAATAAATAATACCAACAGCTATTTATGTATTGCTAAGTAAATTAAATCGGACGTATTACACCAATATTCACTATTTAAGATGCCAAGCAAACGATTACAATTGATGTTTTCTCTCTTTAAAACTTTAATAGTTGCATTTATCAGTTAGAAAGTGTCAGTGTGCTTTGCCATATCATTATAGGTGAATAGTTCCTTACTTTCTTCTCTTTGTTTTCTTATTCCTGCTGCTGCACAAGTGTCTTACAACGACCTCACCTACTAAAGATTCAGGTGTCCGTTTAGAGATAAAAATGGTGCTTTTATTACAGCAAAGGCTGTGTCACTTTCTTCTATTGGCAGCCCCTGTTTTTAGGCATTTCACAAGAAAGATGCAGGTATGTTTACCAGAAATTGGAGCTGTATCAATTTCAGAAATGATGGGTGTTTGGATCGATTTTCTTTTTAATTTTGGACATTCTAAAGGTAAGAGCCCATGACAATCGGGGTTCAGATTTTGCACATCCCCAAAGTTTGAGGTGTTGAGATCTGGCGGTTCAGTTCATGCCCATCTGTGCTACAAAGTTAACTTTTTTTTTATACTTCATGTGATCCCCTTCTTACCATTGTGCACAGTGTGTGATGTGAAAACAAACTGATACATTGTCAGAAAGGGGGGAGGGGATGACGAGGAGTCCTTGTGGCGCCTTAGAGACTAACAAATTTATTTGGGCATAAGCTTTCGTGGGCTAGAATCCACTTCATCAGAAGAACACAAAACTTTAATACAGCAAAAGATCTCAGCATGCATAGGTAATTCATTTGTCTTCGTTTTGGAACAGAAGACTTGTCCACATTTGTGCCTACCCTAAACTGTTCCAAACCTATTTGAGTATATGTGGAAGGCATTTAAAAATAATGCACTACCTGAAGTTGGTTGGAAAGCTTTCATTATTTTTAACTGCCACCCACATAAGTTCAAGTAGGTTTTGAATGGTTTAGGATAGGCATAGTAGGATATGAAACACTCTGGTATGAAAAGATGGACAAATTAAGACACTGAGAGCCCTAATATTTCATCATCAGTCATAGACTCTCAACTGTGAGAATAAGAATATTTTAACATATAAGAATTCATAATTGTTTCCTTTCAAATTAGCCTGTTGATGGGAAACATTCAAACTTTTACCATATTATGACTGTGGATAAGGAATAGGTAGTAATATTTTGTGATGATTCCTGCAGGAAACTAAACAGAAGTTCTCAGCAAAAGAAATGAAGTACATAACAGATGAGCCTGCACAGAGAATTCCAAGTTGTAATCCCTAATTCTTCCAGTTTGCATAAATCTATAAAATATTTAATACATATGGCATATATTGTATGTAATAAAGCTAATTGTTCCTCATGTGTTTCTCTTTCAGATGTACAATGGATGTTGAAATATGTACTCAAAGGTGGAGAGGAAAAAAAAGCAGGAACTGCTTACAGTGAGATGATGTTATATGGGAAATATACCAGAAGAGTCTAGAACTAAGTCTTATTCAGCTCTTATTGACTTCAATGGGACTTGGATTGAGTCTATGGTGACTAGAGAACATAATATATACAATAGAGATTGAGGAAAACACTCTGTAAACTTTATATCCTTTATCTATGAATAAAATATGCCTTGAACTCAGGAATTCTTTCCTATACACACATGGACTTTATTTCAATCCCCATCTAACTCCTTAGACAAAAAACATCAAATCCACTAGGGAGATCTATAATCCATAGATAACACAGGCTGAAAAGAATGTCAGCATTTCAAATAGCAACTGATATTTCATATGGTTTATAACATAGCAATAAAAATGTATCCCAGCCTGAAATTTTGCATTAAAGTTTTCCACTGAAGCCTGGTGATTGTTTGTTTGATAGGATGATAAATCATTGGGACATTTTTGAGTAATAAAATTACAAAAACTGTAGGGATGCAGATTTTTAAGACTTTTTTAGTACATGTAGAAGACAAAGATGTTTCAAAGTAAAATACAATTTTCTGAGCCTACATCATTGAAAGTTTGAGGAAAGAAAACTTTGGTTGATGGTGTCAAAGAACACTGTCTGGTCTGATACACAAGGACTCATTTCCCAGTTCTGCAGAAGAGCTCTGTATAAGCTTGAAAGCTTGTCCCTCTCACTAATAGAAAGCTGGTCCAATAAAAGATATTTCCTCACCCTGCTTATCTCACAAAAGGACTCATTCAGAAATAACTCCTACAACCATACCCCACTGCTATGATAGTAGTGAAAAGAACCTAACTCTCTTTTGCCATAGATGCGGTAATGTTATGCCTTGCAGAAATTTTGTGCACTGTAAATTGCTTTGTATACACAGATTGACTCCACTCAGTTTCAGAAACATTACACAATTCACCGTGAGAATGATCTCACCCGCTTCTGGGCTTGTCTCAACAGCCGCTAAAAACAAGCCAACAGGAGGACCATAAGAATAGCCATACTGGGTCAGACCAAAGGTTCATCTAGCTCAGTATCCTGTCTTCCAACAGTGGCCGATGCCAGGTGTCCCAGAGAGAATGAACAGAACAGGTAATCATCAAGGGATCCATTCCCTGTCTCCTATTCCCAGCTTCTTGCAAACAGGCTAGGAAGACCATCCCTGCCCATCCTGGCTAATAGCCATTGATGGACCTAGCCTCCATGAATTCATCTAGTTCTTTTTTTAACCCTGTTTATATTCTTGGCCTTCACGACATCTCTGGCAAAGAGTTCTACAGATTGACTGTGTGTTGTGTGAAGAAATACTTCCTTTTATTTGTTTTAAACCTGCTGCCTATTAATTTAATTTGGTGACCCCTAGTTCGTGTGCTATGAGAAGGAGTAAATACAACTTCCTTATTTACTTTTTCCACACCTATGATGATTTTATAGACCTCAATCATATCGCCCCCTTAGTCATCTCTTTTCCAAGCTGAAAAGTCCCAGTCTTATTCATCTCTCCTCTTATGGAAGCCGTTCCATACCCCTAATCATTTTTATTGCCCTTTTCTGAACCTTTTCCAATATATGCTTTTTGAGATGGGGTGACCACATCTGCACACAGTATTCAAGATGTGGGGAATACCATGGATTTATATAGAGGAAATATATTTTCTGTCTTATTATCTATCCCTTTCTTAATGATTCCCAACATTCTGTTCATTTTTTTGACTGTCACTGCACATTGAGTGGATGTTTTCAGAAAACTATCCACAATGACTCCAAGATCTTTCTTGAGTGGTAACAGCTAATTTAGAAGCCATCATTGTATATGTGTATTACTTTGCATTTATCAACATTGAATTTAATCTGCATTTTGTTGCCCAGGCAGCCAGTTTCTTCACAGTCTGCTTTGGTCTTAACTATCTTGAGTAGTTTTGTATCATCTGCAAATTTTGCCACCGCACTGTTTACCCCTTTTTCCAGATCATTTATGAATAGGTTGAATAGGACTAGTCCCAGTTCAGACCCATGGAGGACACCGCTATTAACCTCTCTCCATTCTGAAAACTGACCATTTATTCCTACCCTTTGTTTCCTATCTTTTAACCAGTTACCAATCCATGAGAGGACCTTCCCTCTTATCCCATGACAGCTTACTTTGCTTAAGAGCCTTTCGTGGGGGACCTTGTCAAAGGCTTTCTGAAAATCTAAGTACACTATATCCACTGGATCTCCCTGTCCACATGCTTGTTGACCCCCTCAAAGAATGCTAATAGATTTTTGAGGCATGATTTCCCTTTACAAAAACCATGTTGACTCTTCCCCAACAAGTTATGTTCATTTATGTGTGTGACAATTTTGTTCTTTCCTATAGTTTCAACCAGTTTGCCTGGCACTGAAGTTCGGCTTACCAGCCTGTAATTTCCAGGATCACCTCTGAAGCCCTTTTTAAATCTTGGTGTCACATTAGCTAGCCTCCAGTCATTTGGTACAGAAGCTGATTTAAATGATAGGTTACAGACAACAGTTAGAAATTCTGCAATTTCACATTTGAGTTCCTTCAGAACTCTTGGGCGAATACCCATCTGGTCCTGGTGACTTATTACTGTTTAGTTTATCAATTTGTTCCAAAAACTCTTCTATTGATGCCTCAATCCGGGAAGTTCCCCAGATTTGTCACCTAAAAAGAATGGCTCAGGTTTGGGAATCTCCCTCACATCCTCAACCCTGAACATAAATGCAAAGAATTCATTTAGTTTCTCCACAATGGCCTTATCTTTGAGTGCTCCTTTAGCATCTCGATTGTCCAGTGGCCCCACTGGTTGTTTAGTAGGCTTCCTGCTTCTGATGTAGTAAAAAAAAAGTTTTGCTATTACTTTTTCAGTCTTTGGCTAGCTGTTCTTCAAATTCTTTTTTGGCCTTCCTAATTATATTTTTATATTTCATTTACCAGAGTTTATGCTCCTTTCTATTTTCCTCACTAGGATTTAACTTCCACTTTTTAAAGGATGCCTTTTTGCCTCTCACTTCTTCTTTTACTTTGTTGTTTAGCTACAGTGGCTTTTGGGGGGGGGGGGGTCTATATTTTTTTAATTTGATGTATACATTTAAGTTGAGCCTCTATTATGGTTTCTTTAAAAAGTTTCCATGCAGCTTGCAGGGATTTCACTTTTGGCGGTGTACCTTTTAATTTCTGTTTAACTAACCTCCTCATTTTTGTGTAGTTCCCCTTTCTGAAATTTAATGCTACAGTGTTGGGTTTTCCCCACCACCGGGATGTTAAATTTAATTAGATTATGGTCACGATTACCAAGCGGTCCAGCTATATTCACCTCTTGGACCTGATCCTGTGCTCCATTTAGGACTAAATCAAGAATTGCCTCTCCCCTTGTGGGTTCCAGGACTAGCTGCTCCAAGAAGCAGTCATTTAAGGTGTCAAGAAACTTTATCTCTGCGTCCCATCCTGAGGTGACATGTACCCAGTCATTAGTTGAAATTCCCCATTATTATTGTTTTTATTTTAATAGTCTCTCTAATTTCCCTGAGCATATCACAGTCACTATCACCATCCTGGTCAGTAATATATCCCTATTACTATATTCTTCTTATTCAAGCATGGAATTACTATCCATAGAGATTCTATAGTACAGTTTGGTTCATTTAAGATTTGATTCTATACTTTTTCTACATATAGTGCCGCTCCCCTACCTGCATGACTTGTTCTGTCTTTTTGTACCCTGTGTTACTGTGTCCCATTGTTTTTCCTCATTCCACCAAGTTTCTGTGATGCCTATTATATAATATCTTCATTTAATACAAGGCACTTGAGTTCATCCATCTTATTATTTAGACTTCTAGCATTGGTATATAAGCACTTTAAAAACTTGTCATTTTTTAGTGATCTGCCATTACATGATGTAACTGAATGAGACTTTTTTTCATTTTTGACTGTATCTCATCTGATCCTACCTGTATTTTATCATCTTCCATCCTCTCCTCCTTACTAGGACATAAAGAATCTCCATTAATAAAGCCTCTTTTAAGGGATGTCTTTGTCCGAACCACGTGCTCCTCCGCACCTGTTGGCTTTCCCTCAGCCCTTAGTTTAAAAACTGATCTACGTTTTTAAGTGCCAGCATTCTGGCTTCATTTTGGTTTAGGTGGAACCCATCCTTCCTGTATAGGCTCTCCCTTTCCCAAAAGTTTCCCCAGTTCCTAATAAATCTAAACCCCTGCTCCCTACACCATCGTCTCATCCACGCTGTGACAGTGTGGACTCACCCCTGGGGCGCCTCCTGCTGGTCATCTCCAGGAATTAGCTCATTTCCAGCCTTGGAGCACCCTCTGCAGGCCAGTGATCCACCTTGCCACTGGCCCCGTGTCCCTCTCAGGACCCCAGTGCCCCTTTCTCTGGGTGCTGCCCCCTGGCAGTAACCCCACAGTTCTGGGTCTCCCCCTCCCAGGGGAACTCCCCCACCCACTATCCCCACTTTGCCTCAGTCTTGGCTACTGCCCAGTCTCCATCTAGCCCCATCTCCATCTAGCCCCCATTCACTGGGGCAGACTGCAGTATCAGCCACTCATCACAGGCAAAGGGGTTCAGACCTGCTGCCTCTGCCTCCCCATGGGCTGCTCTCTGCAGCCCAGTACTTAATAGGCCTTACCAGGCCTACAGCTTTCCGAGGCCAGAACCTCCCCAGCTCCCTTGGCCTGTCCCCAGTCCTGCTCCACTCTAGGCACTTAGTTAAGCTTCCTGCAGCCAGGCCCTTCTCTCCTTGAACACAAAGAGAGACTGTTCAGCCTCTGGCTCACAGTCTTTTTATACAGGCCAGCTGTGGTCTGATTGGGGTTTGGCCCAGCTGCAGCTGCTTCTCCAATCAGCCCAGCTTTTAGAGCTGCAGCCCTCTGCAGGGCTGCTTTTAACCCTTGCTATTTTAGGAGTGGGGTAGCTACCCCGCTACACATGCATTGAGACCCTGCAGTTCTGCTAGTCTAACTGGCCCTGCACGTGGAAACACAGTGCCATCCTTCCTAGAATTCTGCTGGAGCAGGGTGTGGAAACTTGAATGGTCATTGTATCTATAGGGTTGATAAACTTTTTATTTACTTAGAAAGAAACCTGTAAGCCATTCTCATCTCTGGAATTATCAGGGTCTTACCTTTTCTATTTTTATCTTTATAGTGTAAGCATATCTGGCTTTATTTATATATTCTGCATATTATTTACCTCTAATTTGCAACCCATGCTTTCTCTTTCCCCAATTGAATGTCTTCATGAAACCCAGGGGTATTTTATTATTGCAAAAAGGGGGCTATTTTTGATAATTCCACACCAGATTTGTAGATTGTCAGATGTTCACATTCCCTATGATGATTACTTTAAGCATATATGATAGTAGAACAATTATTTTACATTTTATAGTCAGCATATAGAATAGTAGTGATTCACAAAAGAGAAGGAGAGGGGAAACACTTCACAATACCTAGTGATAAGAGAGTTGGATTTTATTTCTGTTGAAAACTGACTTATTGTATTAAACCCACATAGATCTGTGGATAGCATAATCTAATATTTCTGTAAGTAAATACATGTCTCAAAGGCTTGTACTTCTTATTGAAATTGTTCTTAAAATCACTGGATATATATTTCAATTGATGTTGCTGTACAATTTAAGTCTATAGTTCTAATTTGTTCACCTCTTGGAACTTATTTCTGTCAAGCTTCCATTCACAGCAGATGTGCCATTATCTCTATATCTAAGTCCTAGTTCTGTCACAGAAAATGTCTAAGTCATGTAGGGCACTGTTTTTTTTTATTAGTTCTAACTCATAAGGGTTCATTTTCCCTTTGAGAAAACATAGTCTTTATGGATGTGAGCTCTCCATAATATCAATAAGGATCACCTTCAATTAGAAGATAAGCACCAGTTGCTTTGATGATAGGTATTCCAGGTGCATCACATTCAGTGTTCCATTTCCCCCCTCTCACTTTGAATCCTTTTATTATGGCTTTATGTGCAGCTGAATGTCATTCTGTATATCCAGTATAACAGCATGGAGAAAATACTCAAAATGACATGGAGGAGACACTTTAAGCCCACATAGATCTGTGGATCTTTAAACTGTAGAACGCTAAGTAAATTAGTAATGTGTGTGTGTGTGTGTGGTGTGTGTGTGTGTGTGTGTGTGTGTGTGTGTGTGTGTGAAATCAATCTTTCTGAGGTGTGAAAGCTTTAAATGGCCAAGCTGAGTTTCTATCTAATCAACCAACCCATTCAAAAGACAAGTAAACCCATTGTCTAAGGAGAGCAGAATACATCACAGTTCTTCTCTCAGCACAATTATAGTACTGTTCAGGGAGGTAGGGCGCTGAGGTATATGGACAAATAGCCCTTGAAGGC
The DNA here is from genome assembly GCF_028017835.1 of Emys orbicularis. NCBI lineage: Eukaryota > Metazoa > Chordata > Testudines > Emydidae > Emys > Emys orbicularis. The sequence continues at coordinate 87,966,776 of NC_088691.1, forward strand.
GATGAGCGTGGGATAAAGCAGGCAAACCAAGAGCTAGACCTGCTGCTTCTATCTGCCAAATACCTCAATTCACATGGACTCTGAAAAAACATTGGAGGCTTTCACAGTGGCTCCCTGACCTCTGTGTTCCCTAATAGCCATCCTTCCTGGAACTGCACAGATGGGGCTATGGAAAAGGTAAAAGAACCTGGAGATGCACTAGCTTTCCCATGGTGTGGCCATTCTCTGTACCACTGCTCTGCTCCCAGTGGATGTTCTATTGGCTCTGACATGGGGACAGTACTGCAGAGGAGGCTTATCCCTAGTTCTCTTGGAAGGATTGAGATCTGGACATGGATATTCTTGTTCATGTGAAGATCTATGGTCAATGATCACCTCTGGGATGATAGCTTTCAGCAGGGGGGAGGGATAGCTCAGTGGTTTGAGCATTGGCCTGCTAAACCCAGGGTTGTGAGTTCAATCCTTGAAGGGGCCACCTAGGGATCTGGGGCAAAATCAGTACTTGGTCCTGCTAGTGAAGGCAGGGGGCTGGACTCAATGACCTTTCAAGGTCCCCTTCCAGTTCTAGAAGATAGGATATCTCCATTTAAAAAAAAAATTAGGAGAAGGGGGGGGGGAGTGAGACTTAAAGATGACTAGTTTCTCTTACAAGTCATATCTACAGATAACCCCTTTATATGCTGAAGTTGCTCAAAAATGCTTTTGTTGGTGGTGTTCCTCCATAAATAAACATTTTCAAAGTTCTAATTCCTGCTGATGCCACCACCTCTATTTTTTCAAACACTCCTGCTGTGAGCCTGTACTTGGCTCCCACAGGGTTGGCTCATAGGGGTGTCATGGGTCTGCCGCACTTTTTGAGGAATGGCACTGAGTTACAATCACTGAAAAGTTCACAGTTCAGTCCTGCAGGGAATCTCTATTGCAAAGCATTGTCCTACCCTGCAGGAATCTGTATGCCCTGTAGGAATGGACTTTGAAATGGTAATTGCTATGTAATTTTCACTGCATTATTTCAGGTCTTTTAACTCAATTTTTTTTAGGAAATAATTGTCCAATCAGCCTCATATAGTGTGTGTGTGTGTGTGTGTGTGTGTGTGTGTGTGTGTGTGTGTGTGTGTGTGTGTGTGTGTGTGTGTGTGTGTGTGTGTGTGTGAGGGGCACAGGGGTTATTTGTTAGTATTTTTCTTTGTTTTTTTTCCAGATGGGACCTTATAGTCAATGGATCAGTCAAAATATTTTGTGTATTGTGTATATTGTTATTTAGGGGTGACATTCACTGCCCACCACGTAAAGCCCAGGTATTCAAACTCCGAGCTAGAGAGCTTGGGGAGGTGAAATTCACCCCTCGATCCAGGGCAAGAATGTGGGGCTATTGTATTCATGTAAATTGGAATCTTTTAGAGCCCACCACCAACCAGCCCCCAAATGCCTTCCGTGCCAGCTTTACATAGGCTTGCACCTAACTATGATGTAATAGACAACGGGAGAGTGCTCAGTTTGCTGACTCCCTATGCAGTGCTTAAGGGTCACAGCGGGTTGGCACAAGATCCTCGGCATCACAGCTGAACTGCTACCAATTATATATTTACACTTCCACTATTTCACATATTTCAAATTCACTAGTATGCTCTGTCTCTTATGGGCTGCTCCACCCCTGAAAAGCACCCAGAGTGTACTGGTGAATCTGGCCCAATGTATTCAACGCTAGTAATCATTTTTACATGTGATGGATTTGGAGCTCCTTTGTAATACTGCTTGAATACTGTGTGTTGGATTGGTTTGGGGGGTGTTTAGTATATCAATATAATGATATAAACTGAGGGAACTGGGATTGTTTAGTCTGCAGAAGAGAAGAATGAGGGGGGATTTGATAGCTGCTTTCAGCTACCTGAAAGGGGGTTCCAAAGAGGATGGATCTAGACTGTTCTCAGTGGTACCTGCTGACAGAACAAGGAGTAATGGTATCAAGTTGTAGTGGGGGCGGTTTAGGTGGTATATTAGGAAAAACTTTTTCACTAGGAGGGTGGTGAAGCACTGGATGGGGTTACCTTGGGAGGTGGTAGAATCTCCTTCCTTTGAGGTTTTTAAGGTCAGGCTTGACAAAGCCCTGGCTGGGATGATTTAGTTGGGGATTGGTCCTGCTTTGAGCAGGGGGTTGGACTAGATGACCTCCTGAGGTCCCTTCCAATCCTGATATTCTATGATTGCATTAGAGAGCTGTCCTGAAAAACAGGCAGGAAGGAAAAGAATGGCTCAAGATAGCCACCTCTCATCTCACTTAAGAATTGTTAACGGACAATGCCAGAACCTATTCTCCTTGTCAGTTTTTCCTCCTCTCCAGCTAACATACAAAACTGATTTGAACCAGGGCAGGAATAGGCCTGTGAACACGGAAGGACAAAGTAACTTGGCAAGGATAAAAAGGACCCCTCTATTCACATGTACATGAAAATAGCTAATTCAGAGTTGTATGGAAACAATGCACATCTGCACATTTTGCATAACACTCTTGTTACAGGTTGCTTAGGCAATTTGCCCCATAGGTGAAAATATTATTCTAATTTGTAAAAAGTAAAAAATATTTAACTCAGTAAAATCCTTCTCTTCCCCCTGCTTCTGTTCTGAGAGGTGGGAGCTGTTTGGGGAAACAAGACATAGACAGGGACTTGCCTGCCTAGGTCCCTCTTAAAGGATAGTAGAGCTTTAGATAACATAGACATACGTGTAAATTGTTGTTTTAAATTCCTTATGCTATAAAAGCTTTGTTCCTACTGCTAAAATAGACAATTTTTTTTTGTACAAAAGCTAATTTTTCATTATATACCACTGGTCGCAGATTACAGAAGAGAAGAATTGCAAGTGCCTGAACTAGATCAGACTTCAGGGTAAAAATTGTGAATATACAGGGCCTGGTCTAGTAGTGGGAGAAATTTGAAATTCTACCTCAGGTGGGTAAAGGTACGAAGCCTGACGCCTGCGGGTTTGTACTCAGAGACACCACAAAAGTACAGAGGTGCATATAGGCCTGTAAGCATGTCATATTTCACATATTCAGCCAGTAAACATCCTGATAGCTCAGCTAATATACAGTATGGATACATTATTGCAGAACAGCTCCAAATCCATCACAGTATTAGTTTGGATTCATTATGATGTATGTACCCTGAGTTGAAACCCTTTTTAGACAGTAGTTCTTATACCTGCCTAATTGCTTCTTTGTAAACCACAGTATCTCACCAATATTTTCAATACCAAAAGAACCAGAATTTTTAGATTCAGATAGTAAGGGAGTCATATAAAATCCCTGAAAACCCCCCCATACCTCTGTGTCTAAACTACTTTGCACATGCAGATAACACCCTTGTTACAGGTTGCTTAGGCAATTTGCTATTCTAATTTGTAAAAAGTTAGATGTTTTTAACTCAGTAAAAGCCTTCTCTTCTCTCTGCTCATGTTTTGTTTAAAGGTTGCCAAAATACTTTGTCTTTAACCTTGTAAACAAAAAAAATCTACTTGTAAAAACTTGGTATGTTAAATTTTCATCATAGGCAGATTACTGTTTGGTTTTATGGCCATAGTACAAATATTGCTGAAAAGAGTGTTTAGTTACGAAAAAACAACTGTCCATTAACTAGTCAGTTAACAAACTATCATTTCCTCTCCCACTCTTATGCAGTATTGTCATCTCTAAGTATTTAAAAAAAAAATCATGAGTCATTTTTAGAAATAATAAATGTGGGGTTCTTTTTATTAGACTGGGTTTTTCAGCCTTTAGGGAGTCATGTTTTTATGCTTTTTTCCTGCATCCACTCTTTCTTTTAAAGAAAGTGAAATTCTTAAATATCACTTAATTCCACAAGCTGAGGCTTTTAATAAAAATATTAATATCAAGAGTTTTGAGATTAAAATAATGAGTTGGCAACACCTGGTATGTTTGCAGTTGGCTGTTCACCCAGTCTGGCTTTTAACACTTTTGCTCTAATAAGTGAAGACAGCGTTCCCTTGGTTACAAACACACACCATATGTCAATGATGCAGATGACAACACTAATGAAAACAATATATATAATTTAAATACTTTTCACTACTTAGATTTATAACACATCTAAATTTTATATTAGTCTTCATCCTTCTCCCCCTGAATTTACTGAGAGTTTTGTCAGGATCATGCCCATTTGAAAATATTTTGTCAATGAATTATAGCTAAATTACATGCCAAAAATTGGTATGCCAATTTATATTCCATGCCAAAAATGATACATTAAAATTCAAGAGTCAGGAAACAAGGTTTAATGTGCAAACATCACTCTGTACCGAGGACTTTTTGCGCTACAAAACATAATGATGTTAGAACGAGAGCTCCCAAAAGGACTGTTATAGCCAGGGTGGGGTTGGGGATGAGCTCCCAACACCTGTAAAAGGCTGGCAACTATGATCACCATGGCAGAGGCATTTTTATTAAAAGTGGGGGTGTTAAAGGTGGGTATCTGGCACTTTTAAATTACCAAATAGCTCAGTGCATTTAGAGCCCTTTTGTCTGGGAGGGCAGCCTATCTAGGAAAAGGAAAACTCTGATCGCAACCCCCCAACCCTGGGTTAAATGAAGCCTGGTGTTATGCAGCGACAGGTCTATGTCAACAAGGTGGGAAGAGATTAGGCATATACTTAATCTAACTGGGGAAAGGCCCTCTCACTGAGACGCCAACTAATACACTACAGCAGGGGGTTTTTTTGGGGGGGGGGCTGTCAAGCAGGGCCAATATTAGACTGTCTGAGGCCCAGAGTAGAAAGCTGAAGCTCCACTGCATGGGGCTGAAGCCCGGGGCCCTGAGCTCCACCACCCCGGGGCTGAAGCTGAAGCCTGAGCAATGTAGCTTGGCGGGGGCCCCAGGCAATTGCCCTGCTTGCTACCCCCTAATGCTGACCCTGACTTTTATATGCAGAAACCCAGTTGTTGTGGCACAGGTGGGCCATGGAGTTTTTATAGCATGTTGGGGGTGCGGGGGGGAAGGTTGAGAACCCCTGCACTATAGAGCTTATTGGTGCAAAGTGACTACATCGGTGAAAGCAGTTTTCTTCTTTTTGTGGCAAGTTACCAAAGGGCGGTAGTAGATATGGGTATAAGAAGGGGTGAGACAGTCCTGTATGATTCTTCACCAGGAATTACAGCTTTCAACTCCACTGGCCAGCAGTGACCTGCACAGGAAAAAGCCCTTCCCTTGCAAATTTTTGAATTTCCATTTCCTGTTTGGTCAGCATGGAGAGCTCACCTGCACATGTCGACTCCACACTCCAAATGCACTCTTGCCTGAAGTACACAGGAGGTGGTGGATCTCCTGGGTCAATGGGGAGAAGATGCTGTTGAGGCACAGCTGTAGAAATGTGGACATCTACAAGGAGATTTCTCGGGCCTGGTGGAAAAGGGTTACCAGAAGGACACGCAGCAAGGAGCTGTGAAAGCCAAGGAACTGCATCAGGCATGTCGGAAGGCAAGCAGTTGCTCTGGTACAATGCCTCAGACATGACACTTTTACAAGGAGCGGCATGGTATACTCTGCAGAGACCCACACCATCACCCCCCGAAGAGTGGGGTGACTACCTCGGACAAGTTGGAGTCACGGGCCACCTCGGGCAACACTGGGAGAGGAGGAGGAGAATGGGAGACAGACAAATGGAGGATCCATTGTCCTGGAGAACCATTCACAGCACACCAGCCTGGGCAAGCGTGTTACCAGGGAAGGAACCTCAGGAAAATATGTAGTTTCATTAATATCATGGGGGCACATCTTCTCATTTGCTATTTTTTATTGAAATAACCAATGCAGGTACAGTAGCTAATAGCTTCTCATTGCCCGGCACAGCGGAACCTGCAAAACAGATTGTTTATGTGCACCAGGATGTCCCGTGCATTCCCTCCACCGAGGTCTCAAGGAAACTTTCCTGGAGGTAGTCTGCAATCCATTACAGAAGATTTCTGGGGAGGGCTGACTTATTTCTTCCACTGTGGAAGGACACTTTCCCACACCATTTCTGTATTAATTTGGCAGGCATCATTGCAGCACACAGCATACAAACCCAGTCCATAGCCGGACGTGTGCAGCAGATGTTCCCTTTCTGCCTCTGTTATCCTCAGGGAGTGAGATATCAGCTAAAATCTCCTGTGGGAAACAGTGCCTTTATTCAGTTCAATTGCCTGAACCACAAACACTAGTACCTGTGTGCCCCCACTCTCCCACTTGTGCCAGCTCACCTCTTCCCTGCCCCCAAGCCGTACTCACTATGGCTGGGACAGCCAACCAGTTCAATGAATCCCTGGCAGAAATGAAAACGTACTGCTTTACACTTGCATGGGTTCAGGGGAGTGATTTCAAAATAGCAAGTCTCCACTATAGCCTCTGTGTGTTGTATGTTTTGCAGCTAAAAATGTGGCCTTCAGTTCTCCCTCCACACCAGTGGAGAGTCGGAGCCAGACAAGGAGAAGAAGAAAGAGAATGCGCAATGACATGTTTGTAAAAACCATGCCTCTGGAACAGCAGAAACTGAGCAGAGGGCATGGAGGATCGCTTTCTCGGGAAAAATGGACATTAGCAACAGGAGAAAAGCTCAGGAGAATGAGCATGACACACAGCAGGAGATGTTGGTGATTCTGAGGGACCAGACAGACATGCTGAGGTGTCTGGTTGACCTTCTGATGAAACACCCGTCCAGAGCTGCATTCCAGCACCACTCTACTCCCCTCCTGCCCCCCCCACCACATTCCACATAGTGACAGGGGCCAGTGCCCCATCGCTACCATGCCAGACAATCACAGCTGCAAAGGAAGGAAATTGCTATGTTCCATGCGATGGCTCCTCTCACGGCTCTGAAAATACTGCAGGATAAGGCACGTGGTGTTTGCAACACACACCACAATAGTGCAGAGCTGTGTGGGATCCATGCTTCTCTAGAGATGGTGGTGGTGCGAGCTTGCTAGGCTTTTGAAAACAGGTTTGAAATATTATGGGATGCAGATGAAATCAGTGCAGGGAGAAGACTGCATCATGGGACATCCACGCCATGTGCCTGGTCACCCCTGCGAGAATGTTTTGCTTCCAGGCAACATTGCAAACCCTTCCCAAAACACCCTGCAGCGAGTTGCACTGTGGGATAGCTACCCATAGTGCACTGCTCTCTGCACTGATGCAACCGCTGCAAGTGAGGACTCATTCCACTGACACAAGAAGCGTAGTGTGGACATGCACAGCCAACGTAATTACTGTGGTGGCTATATGTTGACTTAAGTGTGTAGTGTAGACATGTTCATAGTCCTTTTGCCTGTAATATATTCTGTTTAAGCTTGCCTGTTTAAACTGTTAAATATGCAAGCTGCTGTGCTCTAAAAATATTTAAATTGCTGTCTTTTTAGATCTTATCACTGCTGTCTAAAGGCCCTTCAGAAGGGTGCCATTGTTTCTGTAAGCACTTCTTGCTGCTGGGACTTAAAGCTATATTCCATTTCCTTCTCAAATGCATGCCCGTATGATGCTGAAGATTAAAAAGAATGCTTATTTCTAACTAATAAACAGGCTACATTTTCTGACAGATTATATTCACTAGAGCAATATCATAACATACTTCCTTTGATGTGTATGTTTCCCATGTTGACAATTAGCTGAAGAGAAGCTGTCACTCTTTCCAGCATCTTTATTTCCATGACCAGATATTGTCTGGTACATCATTTGTCAAAATTTCAGCTATGTAATTTTTTTATGTGTGTCTGAAAAGGTGTTCTTTCATTATCTAGTATACATTTAAACCCAATGCCTTTGAAGTAATGTTGTTACGCTTTAGAAAACTTCTAAAGTTGACACTGAGAAAAGACTGTTGAGTACATGAAATTCTTTTGTTATAATAGGGAATACTTTTTCTTTTAAAAAATACTTAAAAATTTCTTTGCTGTCCTCTTGCCCTCCAGCTTTGTTTTATACAAAATTCTCTTTTTCTGGGTTACAGAAATCAAAATATATTAGAGATTTTTAATCTTACTGTGGGATGGCACTAAAAACTTTAATTGTGTTTGAAAGTTAAACCAAATATCCTCTGTTAGTCATCCACCACTAAAAGCTTACATGTTATTTTATTTCAGAGGTAACCGTGAAATTTTTATAAAGTACTGAATTGGACAAGAACAAATAAAAATAACCTAGTCAACCATAGATAGGATTCTGCTAGTCAAGGGATTAAGGGACTATGCTTTCTTAAGTCCGAAATATATTTTTAAGTATATTCTATTACTTTACAACAGCTTTTCTTTTATCTCTGTGGTAGAATACTATCTCTGGTCCTTAATAAAAATAATCATAATTAATACTATAATATGTAATGTGTATATATAAAACTTTACATTTGTACAGTGTATATATAGCCTTCTCTGAGTATCCCCTATAAATTACTAAAAATAATCCCTATTTCTACCTCCTCTTACAATGTAGCCACACAAACAAACAAAAGCTACAGCTATTGTATTCAACAATATTTTTTTTAAATTGTACAGTATGAAATATTGAAACAGTGCGCTTATTGAATTCCTTTCATCTGAAGTTTTGTATACACTTGGCAGACTAATTCACTGATGTCTGTAAACACTTCAGTAATTGTACTATTCAGATTTGATGGGTAAGGAAACTGAAGTGCAAAGAGTGGGGTTTTCAAAAGCATTCAGCATCGGCCTAACTCTGCTCCCAGCAAAGTTACTTTTAAGGATCCCAGTCTGTTTTGTTCAATGGCAGATACCAGCCTGTTGCAAAGCCAGGGATAGAGTGAAGCTTCCCTAACGCCCAGGCATGGGTCTCAAACCCAAGACCACCTTTTCCATACTGGTACAAGACATCCAGCAGGGGGACAAAAAAAAAACATGAAAGTCTGCATGACCTTTCCAAAGAGGAAATTTCCCCTGCTCAGTGTATTCAAAATGAAGTTCAGTCAGGGATAAGAATAAGATAGCATAAGGCTAATGACTTACAACACACAGGGCCAGTCTACACTGCAGCACTACATCAGCACTGATGCAACTGTGCCGCTGTAGCATGTCTGCTGAAGACGCGCTATGCCGACGGGACAGCGCTGTACTATTGGCATAATTACTCCTTGGCAAGAAGCGTAAGCTATGTAGGCAGGAGAACATCTCCTACCGACATAGCGCTGGTATGGACAGTGCGAAACTGGTGTCGCTCGAGAAGCGGGAGGGGGGCTTTTTCACACCCTGAGTGATGTAAGTTAGATCAACTTAAGCGGTAGTGTAGATCTGCCCACGGAATTTCTCTCTGAATTTAAAGAACTCCTATTCATTTCCAGCATTCACACTTCAATCAGCAAGAAATCCAAACAACAATAATAAGGGATGGGGTGCCAGGTAATTTGAGACTTAACTCCTCCCTCTATCTTCATCCTCATAAAAAAGTAATCTTTTATTGAAATAAAAAAAAAAAAAAAGGACTTGGCTAGGAATCCTCTGTCTCTCCTCCAGTGTGACTGTAGCAATTCCTGTCAGTGGTTCAGTGGGGGATACGAAAGATAAGAGTTGGAGAACTCAGAATGTAGGAAGGTTTTTTATATTACCCCCTTTCCTGTTGAGTAGCTTTGGAACTTCTGGGTGAAGACAGGGCCGGCTCCAGGCACCAGCGTAGCAAGCAGGTGCCTCGGCCGGCCAATGAAGAGGGGGGCGGCCCGTCCGGCGGCAATTCGGCGGGGGGGCCGTCACTCCCTCTCGGAGTGAAGGACCTGCCACTGAATTGCCGCCGATCGCGGCTTTAAACTTTTTATTTATTTATTTATTTATTTTTGGCTGCTTGGGGCGGCAAAATCGCTAGAGCCGGCCCTGGGTGCAGAGCTGTGTTTCCTTCTAACGTTTTGCCATTGACAATAGTCTGACTTATGTCCTGGGACTTTTGTGCCCTGGAGAGTAACAATTTTTTCTCTCGCTAAAGTCCACTCTGTTGAGAAAGAGGAACAAAATAATGTAGCCAAACCTATTCTCAATCAAAATTAGCTTGGTAAATTACTGCAAAGCAACTTCCGACTTTGAAGGTCAAAGGGTTATTGGAATTTGAGGGAGGGGTGAGACAGGAAAAGACCGTAGAAAATAACAGCAACTTTAAAAAAAATACTTGTGATCCTCATGGATCAAAATGTCTTTTGAAAATACTTTTTAATTTTTACATTTTATATATTTTTGTAATCTTTTCCTGAGAACAGTCAGAGCTATCGCAAATGTTTCAAGGGTGTGCTGTTTTGAGCCTTTACTCTGCAGATACACAGATTGTTAACTTTGGTAGTTTACCCCAAAAAAGTTCAGTTATCCCTGAAAATACATTTTTGGTAAACTCAGACTGATGCTTGGGAAGATGTGAATGTGAATATGAATATCTAGTATTTTTGTAAATATATACACACCATTCTCTGTAAATATAGATATCTACATTCTCCAATGAGTTAAACAGCCATATTCTTTTACCATATGCATAAAAATGTTTGTAACTAGATTGTTCCCCCCCCCCATCTTTCTAGTTGCTGGAATAAAGATTATATATGGATCATTTGTATATATGGATCAAAAGGGAAGTGAGATCTTCCCTTCAGTAATGAGCATGGGGGAAGCTAGATATAAACACTTTCATGCTGTGATGGAAGTGTATGGATGATTTAGCCCTTTACATACATATGTATATCCCATGAAGGCCACATTTGTAGTTTATAAATATACAGCAGAAGAAAACTATTTCCTTTGCTGAGTGTCTCCATCATAACTCATTTAAATCCACATATAGAGTGATATGAATCCACCCACAATCCAAGCAGTCCAAGAGCTTTCAGTAAAGTAGGTTGGAATATATTGTCTGCAAAGGGTAACTCCTCCATACACTTTCACCACAGTATAAAAATGGTTATATCTCTTTTTTCTTCCTAGTTACAGAAGGAAAGAATTCACATATATGGGGCACATACACACACACACACACACACACAAAGATGCCTTCCCTTTTGGTTGATATAATTTTTGTTTATTTATATTTACTCCGTGCCACGTACATTGTAGTTAGTGAATATGTAATTCTAATAATTGAAATTAAATCAAAACCATAAGACTCAGTTAGTAATATTCCAGTTGTATTCTTGTCTTGGAAGGACCTACTTAATCTCAGGGGTAGGAGGAACTACCCCTATTTAACAGCAGTGAATGACTCAATCACAAGTAAATTGCAGTGCAGTAGTGAGGGGCAATAAATCAAATCCAAGTCTCTCTTGAGAGTTCTCTCTTCAAGATATTCTGAAAGTATTTAGAAGTCACTCCATTTTTCCATCTGATTCTGCTAGCAAGGGAAGTTTGAAAACATACTGGCTCATCTGGCTGGCATTTATTTTTTGAAAGTTACAGAGACATAGAAATGGCTGAAGAAATATGAAAAGCTTCAGCCTATTCAAATATCGATTTACATGCTATAGCATAGGTTCCAGTAATGGGAATATTGACCTTAGGGAGAAGTTTAATCAGTATATAGATGAGATCATGCCAATTCTTGGGCAAAGTTTAGATACTTCTCAGTAAGGAAGAAAATAGGCAGCCTGGGTTTCATTTTAGGGTGGTTTTACCTGTGTAATTTTATTGACTTCAGTAGAGTCATTCCTGATTTATTCTGAGAAGAAAATCAAGCACTAAAAATTAATGCAAAATTTTCTCTGTGAAAATACTCATAGATTTTTATTAAACCTATGAAAATCACATGTATTTCTACAGCTTAAAATTAGAACCAGGAAAATTGATAAATTTGCTCTGCTGGGGTTTCTATTTCTAATCAGTGTGTGTTTGCTTCTTTATTAACTTTCTTAAACGTTATCTCAAGTTTTAGTTTAAATGAAAACACTATTTCAAATCAAAAACAATTAGAAACCACCACATTTCCTTTGGGTGGTACTGAAGCCATGTGCCCATGTGATTTACACATGATTTCTACTGAGAAACTACTTCCTGATTTTGCTAGCTGCAGAGACTAGCACAGTTCTTCTCCAGTGTGCAATCTGCAGATAAAGCAGAGGTGCAGATTCAAAGTGTGTGAGGAAGCAGAGGGCAGTACTGTTAGTGAAGAAGATCTGGAAAGCAGAGAGATATTATCAGATTGAGTAACTGAGTACTCAGGTGAGTATGGAGCCTTACTGGTAGCTAGAAACATACAATCATAGGGTTGGGAGTGGCCACAAGGACCATCTAGTCTAATCCCCTGCCAAGATGCAGAGGGATTTGTTGTTTCTAAACCATCCAAGACAGATGGTTATCCAGCCTCCTTTTGAAAATCTCCAGAGAAAGAGCTACCACAACCTCCCTAGGCAGTCTGTTCCATTGTCCTACCGTTCTTACAGTTAGGAAGTTTTTCCTGAGATTTAATCTAAATCCGCTGTGCTGTAGTTTGAAACCATTGCCTTTTGTCCTGCCCTCTGCAGCAAGAGAGAACAATTTTTTTCCATCTTTTTTATGGCAGTCTTTCAAGTATTTGAAGACTGCTATCATGTCCCCCCCCTTAACCTCCTCTTTTCCATACGAAACATAGCCATATGAACAGTGGATGAAGGATGGGTTTCATTCCATTCCTTTGATCATCTTTGTTGCTTGCTTCTGAATCCTTTCCAGTTTCTCTCCATCCTTTCTGCACATTGGTGACCAAAACTGGACACACTGCTCCATCTGAAGCCTAACCAGCCCCAAGTAGAGCAGTAATATTGCCTCACGTGATTAGTATGCTATGCTTCAGTTAATGCAACCTAAAATTGCATTTGCTTTTTTGCAACAGCATCACATTGCCTCAACATGAGTCAACAGTGATCAACCACAACTCCCAGATCCTTCTCAGCAGTGCTGCTGCCAAGCCAGTTATCCCCTATTCTGTACTTGTGCATTTGGTTTTTCTTCCCTAAGTGTAGCACCTTACTTTGTCTTTGTTGAATTTAATTTTGTAGCCAAGTTCTCCAATTTATCAAGATCCCTTTGAATTTTAGCTCTATCCGCCAAAGTGTTGCCAACTCGCCCTAGCTTTGTCTCATTTGCAAATTTGATCACTGTGTCCAGGTCATTAATAAAGATGTTAATGAACACAGGACCCAGAACAGATGCCTGTGGAACCCCACTCAAGACCTCCCTCCAATCTGACATTAATAGTTACTGTGTTTGCAGTTGTTTAGCCAATTATGTATCCATTTAACTGTAGTTTGGCCAAGCCATCATTTCTCCAGCTTACTTAGCAGAATGTCATGTGGGAACTGTGTCAAAAGCCTTGCTAAAGTCTAGGTATATTATGTCCAGCGCATTCCCCTATCCACCAGGCCAGTAACCTAGTTAAAGAAGAAATTAATTAACTTGATTTCCAAGAACATGGCAGAGATCGTCTGACTAATTTGAAAGAATTCAATGACATTGACGCATGACCCCTACTACCTTCAGCCTGGCTTGCCATGACCCCCATTGACAGCCTTCTTCTTTGTGACCCTGTGAGAGCCCCAGTACCTTGATAATGGCCCTTACTGACCTCACTTTCTCCGGACATTTCCTAATTGACACCTCTGTGACCCTGAATATCTCTAAACTTATCAGTGACGCCTACTATCTCCAGCCTGGCTCTGTAAGACCCTGCGTGACCCCACTGGCATGATACTCACCCTCAATGCTCTTCCTCCAGACACTCCCTTATTAACCTGTCTGCTTCCAAATGTATTATCAGTGACCACTGTGTGATCCTCACTACCCCACATGTTGCTCCCTGGGAAGTCGTGGGACCACACTGCCTTGATATTCAGGTCCAGTGACACCTGCATGACCCCCACTACATTCAGCATTGCTCTCCATGACCCCGTGTGACCTCACTGACTTGATACTCATCCTTCTTGACCCCTCTTCCTCCAGATATAAACTTTCTCTAATTGACCCCGTCTGTGACCCCGATTAAAGTATAATCAGTGACCCCTGCATGACTCACTGCCTCCAGTGTTGCTCTGTCACCACAGTGCCATGATACTCAGATGCAATGATCCCCCCAGTACCTTTAGCCTTGCTCTCCATGACCCACGTAACCCCACTGACATAGCCTCATTGCCCCCTGCATCACTCGACAGCCTCCAGACATTCCTCCAATTGCCTCAAAACTTATCAGTGACCCCCCCTCCCCCACATGACCCCTTACTACCTCCAGCCATGCTATGTGTGACCCCCCCCCCCACTACTTGCTACTGGTCCTCACAAACCCTCCCAGCTTCATCCTTGAGCTCCATGACCTGATGTGACCCCCTCCCACTGTCTTGCTAGTCAGCCTCTTTGACTCCTGCATGACCCTGCTTCCGCCAGCGATTCCCTAACTGACTCCTGTGACCCTGACTGCCTCCAAACTTAACATCACTGACCCCTGGGTGACCCTCATTCTCACTACTGATGTGCTCCAGGGCTTCATTTGACCCCCCTCTGCCTTGATACTGAGGCCCATTGACTGATGCATGACTGCCTCCGTGCCCGCTACCTTCAGCCTTGCGCTCCATGACTCTGTGTGGCCTCATTGACTTGATACGCAAGCTCTCTGACCGCCCCACATAACCTCTCTTACTCTAGAAATGCCCTTATTAACCTACAACGTCTCAGAAGTGACCCCGCCCATGTCCTGAGTACCACAAGTGTTGCTTCCTGTGATCCTCCCACACACATACACTTCCTGGCCCTCACTGACCCCCTGCATGAGATCCAATCAGCCTTGCTCAACATGACCCCACTGACTTGATACTCAGCCTCAGTGACCCCTGCTCACCGCCCCCCACCACACACACAGGCCGTCTCCTTGTAAATGTGCAGGACTCACCCCTGCGACGCCTCCTGCTCGTCGTCTCAGGGAATTAGCTCTTTTCCAGCCTGCGTGTCCTCTGCAGGCCAGTGTCCAGCTTGTAGCTGGCCCCGTGTCCCTCCTGGACCCCAGTGCAATACCCCCACCAGTCTCTGTGGGTCTCCCCTCTCTGGGAAACCCGCAACCCTCTAATCCCCACCCTGCCTCAGTCTGGGCTACTGCCAGTCACCACCAAGCCCCTGCTCCCTGGGGCAGACTGCAGTGTAAAAGCCACTCATCATAGGCAAGGGGGTGCGGACCTGCTACCTTCCTCTGCCTCCCAATTGGCCTTGGACCAGGCCCTGCAGCCTGGGGAGTTGCCAACCTGGAGCTCTCCAGCCCTGCTTCACTCCCAGCACCCTTTCTAAAAGGAACCAGACTCTGCTCTCTCTCCCAGCCTGGAGAGAGACTCCTCCTGGGCATTTGGCTCACAGCCTTTTTATACAGGCCAGCTGTGGCCTGATTGGCTGTGTCCCAGTTGCGGCCCGCTTCCCCAATTAGCCTAGCTTAGCAGCTGTCAGCCACAACCTTCTCCCAGGGCTGACTTTAACCCTTTTTCTGCTGGAGGGAGGGTGGAGCCGCCCCACTACACTCCTACTGACCCCTTTGCGACCCAACTGCCTCCAAAAGTAATCCGACTCTTGCCCTACCCTCATGCAACCACACTGCAGTGATACTCAGCCTTACTGACACTCCCACTACATTCAGTCTTGCGCTCCATGGCCCAGTGTCCCCCCGCCATAACTTGATAACCTCGTTGGCCCCTGAATGATCCCACTTTCTCCAACCATTCCCTAAATGACCCCTCTGTGAGTGACTGCCTCCAAACATATCAGTGACCCCCCTGCATGAACCTCCCTACTACTTCCAGCCATGCTATCCATGACCTTCTGTGATCCCATACTTGCTACTGGCCACCATTAATGCCCCCCAACCTTGAGCTCCATGAGCTCTTGTGACCTCCCTGTTTGAGCCTCACAACTGTTGCTCTCCATGACCTCGTTTGACCCCCCCAATGCCTTGCTAGTCAACCTCATTGACCGCTGCATCTACGTGCTTCCACCAGATTCTCCATTATTGACCCACACACACATGCACCCTGACACCATCTGCCTCCAAATGGATCATCAGTGACCACTGTCACAAATGTTGCCCCACGTGATCACACTGCTGTGATACGCAGACCCATTGACCCCCCCCCCCGCATGATCCCGCTCTGTGACCCTGACTGCCTCAACACTTACCATCGGTGACCACCCTCCCCACCCCAGTGAGCCACATGATCACAACTGTTGCTCTCCGCAACTTTGTTTGACCCTCTCTGCCTTGATATGCAGGCCCATTGACCCCTTGTATGACTCTCAGCCGTGCTTTCCATGATCTTTGTGCCCTCACTGACATGATAGCCTCATTGGCCCCTGCATGACCCTACTTTTTCCAGATAGTTCCTAAACGACGCCACCCTCCCCACATGATGCTGACTGCCACCAAACTCCTGTGTGATCCTCAACTGTTGCTTGCCATGCCCGCATTTGAACACCCCCTCCACCTTGATACTCAGGCCCACTGAACGTTGTATGACTCCCTTTTGCCAGCGATTCCCTAATTGACTCCCTCTGTGACCCTGCCTGCATCCAGTGACTCCTGCATGACCCCTGCACACACACTCTTGCCAGCCTTGTGCTCCATGACCCCACAACTTTAATACATACCCTCACTGAACCCTTCATGACCCCCCCCACACACACACTAGCCTCAGTCTTGCTCTCCTTGACCCCAATAGTCTGTACTCTATTGGCCATAGATTTCCCCTTGTGTCCCTTTGCTTCCCATATCAATTTGCTACAATTTCTAGCTTCAGCTTTATAAGAGCTACTAGCACCTTCACTGCTCTTTCATTTTTAAGTCTTCTTACACATTGTACAGGGAGCTTGGGTGCCTAACTTGGGGTTGTGAATTCCACTTGCCCACCAAAGTAAGACCCTTATATAGCCATGCTGGATAAGCACTGTTTGATCAGTCCCTAAGTTATATTGCTTCAGGCAGTAAATTGTCAGAGATGTGTATCGTATTGCCATTATGCCAACGATTGAATCTGTTAAAAACATCAGCAAGTGGATAGCTGTATTTATATTTGGTGCCTTTGTGTAGCAACACTCAATCAGCTGTTTGTGAGTAGGATGCTCATATTTTGGATCTGTAAATAAAGGTTGATGAACCTCAAAAGGCTGTGATTGGCATTTTTCTTCCCCCTACATTACCACAGGGGAGTTTGTGATACAATAGGAGTTCAAGAAGAGAAATAGGCACTGGAAACTCCCAGAATGGAAATGTTAATTAAGTAGTCACCATGCAAGCTTTTTATGGCTGTTTCTCTTTTTTTATTTTGAGGTGTCTGATGCCTAGCAGGAAAGAAGAGCCTCCTTAATAATGTCTTCACTTGCAAGCAATAACATAAAATCATACAAGTCAGGTGGGCATATTGTTCATCTATTAATGGAAGCCTTTTCTTACTTGTGTATTTTCTAGTGTTCTTTTGGGTTCAGTTTTAAATTTCCCATGGGCCAGAGCACTACCACTTTTCTTGGGCGACTTTTCCTCAGTCTAATAGATATTACTGTTAGGAAGTTTTTCTTAATGTTTAGCTCAAATATTCCTTTTGTCCCTGGGCAGAAAGACAAGATGCATGGAAGTAGTTTAAAGAGGTCACAACTTTATTACTTTCACTTATTGGAGAACTATTAGGCAATACAGTATTAGGCAGTAAAGTGCAAGTCACGCCTCAACAACTGGTCCAATCCTATTGCTCGGACCTTCCACCTCACCCCCTCCGTTGGCATTATGATTAAAGGGATGTGAAAGACAGGATTGTCACTTCACTATACCAGACATTAGGATCCCAGACCCGATTCTCCACTTTCTTTTAGGAAATGCCTTCCCCGAGGTCCACATCTGATCCTGGTTTATCAGGGAACCGACATCCCCCCCAACGCCGCCGAGAACCTGCAATGGACACTCACTTGGGCTTGGGTGGCGGCTTAGGCTGGAAGAATGTGGTTTATAGGTCTTTTTTCAGATGACCAGGGGCCAATGGCTTACCTCAGTGCCACTTGCCCACGCACCTGCCACATGGAAGCCCGCACAAAGGGGAGCACTTTATTCCCCCCTTAATTACCCTGCTGACCAAGACAAAGTCTCCTAGAGTGCAGGGGAAGGGGCAAGGGCCATTTATTTAAATCTTTATGGAGCTTAGGTGCTAGTCCAGGTGCCACTGAACCAGGCTTGTACAAATAGAAACCATGAGTTAGGTCAATGATTCACCTGAAAAGTAGGCCACCCACATTCAAATCCCTGCTCCAGATCAGGCAGAGTGGGGAATTCAACTGGTATTCTAACACCATGTGCTAAAGGTTGTAAGGGAAGCAGGGGCTGCTACTTTCTCCCCCTACCCTGGCTGCTCTGCAGTGATGCCTTTAGCAACTAACTCCAGGAGATGGTGGATCCCACAAGGCAATAAGCACCTAATTCCCTGAGGAATGAGGCTTAGCTCACACCCCTTTCCTACTGTCAGGCTTTGGCTGGCCTCTGTGAATCTCATTCATAGGTACCAGAGTAGCAGCCGTGTTAGTCTGTATCCTCAAAAATAACAGGAGTACTTGTGGCACCTTAGAGACTAACAAATTTATTAGAGCATAAGCTTTCGTGGGCTACAACCCATCCGAAGAAGTGGGTTGTAGCCCACGAAAGCTTATGCTCTAATAAATTTGTTAGTCTCTAAGGTGCCACAAGTACTCCTGTTATTTTTATTCGTAGGTACCTAACTCTTCCCAGGCATTATATAGGGAGCCTGCACAGCTGATTCAGGGTTATGAATTCCACTACCTAGCAAGGCCCCTAAAAGTTAGACATTGCAATGATTAAGTCCTAGCCTTTAAAAAGACACTTTCTCTCTCTCAATTCTTTAGTGGGACAGTGCACTGTCTCTGCTATTAATAATAATCTTTTTGTGAAATGTCTTTAATAATCAATGATTGCCTGTTGCTCTTTAATATTTATGCCTCACATTAATGAAATCTTGTGCTCTTCTCTCTTTCCACCACCACTGCCACAAACACTTTCTGTCCCTCTTTCTTCTTGGCTCCTCATTGGGAGGGAGAACAGAAGAAAAAAAGATGGAGGTGCTCTTCTAAGATCTGCTCCACCCATCTGAGTTGCCAAAATGCTCTGAGCTCTTCGAGTTTGGATTTCTAGTGCAGCTTTGAATGTGCCCAGGGGCTCTGCTAATTGCCTTTCACTTGGCTCTGTCCTGAGCTGGCAGGAACAAAGAAGCAATGGAGCTCAGCCAAATGCCATCCATGTATAGCATCAAAATGAAATGTCGCTCATAGACAGCCGTGAAGCTCTGAAACCCTCCCGCTCCTTTTTTATGTGAGGAATGAAACAGTTTAAAGTTATCAGCAAGGGGCTTGGCTGAATGTAGCAGTTCCCACCTTTCAGAACTATTATTCCAGGATCTCTGCTGACTTACTGCATCAAGTTGAAAACTACAGTATTGTCTCCACTAGTTAAAGTGGACACAGCAGCAGAAAGAGCAATATCCTATTTAACTGAATATTTGTAATATTAAAGATGAACCTGATATCCAACATTAGTTCAGACCATTATAGAGAGAGGATATATGCTGCGTCCTCCAAACAGATGCAGAAGCGTCAGACCAGCAGAGTTAATTGAGCTAAGCCTGGCTGAAAGGGTCCACACTAAATACATCTATCTGCAGGATATAACATCAGCTCTAGGAACTGCATTCAGATTAGGTCCCTCCCCATGGATTGGGATATTTAGATTGCACATTCTGGTTTGAGCCCAATTCAACTAAAAAATTAAGTTACATCCAAAATAAATCAAAATTATTAATTTATACATTTTTATTTTCAATGCATAGTAATCTCATAACTTCAGTTCTCTTGCACACAGTAGGATAAATTACACTAAAAGTGTACTGTATTGTATAAAACAAAATGCATATTGAATGTTACAAATGGCAAGGTAAAGAACATTTTCATAGTGTCATATTATATTTCACTGGCTTTTTTCTCCACCTCAATAACCTGCAGAAATTATGCTCTCTGTATTACTCAGCAAAAGATCTCAGAGAAAACATATGTTTTCATAAATATGACATGTATGTTTCAAAATTGGCTCCTACCCCATGTGCAAGCTAAGCGAACATCCCTACTAAGCATGTCAGAATTAAGTGGCACAGGCAAAATTACGTCTTAGTGCAGTAGTATGCACAATAGACTTTTTTTATTTCTTTGTTTTTTCGCTATTAGTATAGCTGAACAAAATACAACAGCTGATGAAAAGATGCCTCTCGAGATGCTTTAAAACTGCCTGTTGTCCACAGATGCTTAATTGCTTGTTGTCCATGTAAGTTGTGTAAATTTTTCAATGCTGAATATTTTCTCAATAAAATCAATTTGTAGCACCTGAAAGTAGAGAAGAGGCCACAGGAAGAAAATCGGTATGAGTATATAATAACAAATCACAATGGAGGGGAGCGCAGCCCAGTCATTCTTAGGGATTTGGGACTAGATCCACAAAGGGATTTAAGTGACCAAACTGCCACTTTAGGCACCAAAATCTAAATTTTTGTTCTTCAAAAAAACCCTTCAGCTGCCACTTAAGTCTGAAGTCCTTATGCACCTAGATTGCCACTGGTAAACTCCCCTCAGTGCCTACAATTTCATTAGTAAAGTGTCTTAAATATTTAAAAATCTGTCAGTGAGCATATGATGCCTCACTCTAGATGCCTGGCTCCCAGCTCATGTCTAAGTCCCAATAGGATTCTTAAACTAAGCATTTTCCTGCCTAGCTCACTTGCACCTTGGTCTCCAAAGTCTCACCTGAGTGCCTCATTCTCACACTTTCTCTATCCCAGTGACTATTATACACAGTCGAATAACTTTAACAGGAGAGATTGGGAGAAACCCATCCCAGAATCCCCCAGGGGCCAATGGTTGGGGCACTCACCTGGTGGGGGTGGAGATCCAAAAGTCTATTCCTTTCTCTGTATAAAGCAGAGGAGGGAATTGAACCTGAGTCTCTCTCAGCCGAGGTGAGTGCCCAACCACTGGCTAAAAGTACAGGGGGCACCACTACTTCCTCCTCCTTTTTGGTGAGAAATGGCTAAGGTAGCTAATTCCAGGAGACAGTTCAGAGCTGAGCATCCAAAGCAGAGGGCAGCACTTCCCTCCAACCTGGACTTAAATACCTACCTCCCTTTTTGGGGGGAGGGGGAACCTAATTGCTCACCCTTCTCCTCAGCATTTCCTACAGGCTAGCTTCGGTGGCTCTACATTCAATTTGCTGGCTTTTGTAGATTCCGTTCTTCAGCACGTAACTCTCCCCATGCATTGTATAGGGAGCATGGGTAGCTAACTTGGGGCTATAGAGTCCACTAGACTGCAGGGTGCCTGCAGGCATTGCAACATTGAATCTCAGTCCCCTTCGTGGAACTAGTCCTTGGTCTATTGACATGTGTTTTCACTCAGGGCTACACAGAGGTTATGCCCATTTGGAGTTCACTGCAGGACCTTGGTCTAAAAGACATGACTGTATGTTGTGTAAAATACTTATAATGGAAGAGCCTAGGAAAGGCTTTCTAATGAACCAAAAAGGCTAAGTTTTCAAAAGCATTTTTTTTAAGTTTACATACTTCTAAATTACACAGGATAACTAATCATTTAAACAGATTTCCCATTGAACTGTCAGCATTAGTTATAAGGTGAGTGAGGTAATATCTTTTACTGGAGCAACCTCTATTAGTGAAAGAGACAAGCTTTCAAGTTATACAGAGCTCTTCTCTTGACCTGAAGAAGAGCTCTTTGTTGCCTGAAAGCTTGTCTTTTTCACCAACAGCAGTTGTTCCAATAAAAGATCTTACCTCACTCACCTTCTCTCTCTAATATCCTGGAACCAACACAGCTACAACAACATTGCAAACAATATTAGTTATGGTTTAATATTAAACTAGGTATGCAATAGCAGTCTAATTGACTTTTCATTTTAAGTAATAAGCATTTTGGAAGATCAGTTAGGTTCTAAAATTGTATCTTTCTTCTTCAGGTATTTTAATAAGAAAATGTATACATTTAGTGCACCACTGTATTCCAGGCTCCTGTACCACTGGCTATATTTAATAACACAGCAAGTAAAAACACCCCTGTTTGAAAAAGATTGCCCTATCTGTGAGAAATTCTATTGTGTCTTATAAGGTTGAAGTTATGCAAGAGTGACAGCAGAAATGGGACAAGGAGAGGATAGTCATCCAAGTTCAAAGGTAGATAGATGATCAAAGATTAAATACAAGAAAAGAAATGATTCTATTCAAGTTGAAGATAGGACACTGTAACCTAAATAAATGCTTAGCTTTAATTAAAACTCTTGGAAACTGCCTCTGCGCTGTGGTAAGTTCTCAAAGTCGTGAGAACTTTATTTATTGCTTGAAATGTTATATGGGAAGACAGTGAGAGAGATTAGGTTATCCCTAAAGGATAGGATATCTCAATTTTCATTTGAAAATGTCTCTAGTTATAAAAAAGTAGAGAGCAGAAAAGATTAGATCCATTTTAAATTACAGTGTATAGAGATGGCATGAAAATATTTCGTTTTCTAAAGGTAGTTCAAGAGATGGAAAGGGTAGAATCCTTAAAAGCATTTTCTCATGACTGATAGCAGCATAGGACGAACAGAAGGCGGCAAAGGCTGTCAGTGAAAATGAGAAAAGAAGGAGCTGAAAGAGAGCTTAGCTCAGTTGTGAGAGGTATTAGATTAAAGAAATCAAATGAAAACTTGTAGAGGAAGCAAGAGCAGCCTGGTATAAATAAACAGCAAAACATTCTGCCTAGCAGTCACTGCATAGAAAACGGGTTGGTGAATACTGGACCTAAACAAATAAATCTAAGGGTAATGAAATGGAATTCTACTTTCTTTTAATTAATCTCTAATATGAGGGAAAGTATTTTTAAAAGGAAAAACAAATAGCTTTGATTTATTTTGTCCCTACTTAAGGAAAACACTTAAGCATGTGTTAAAAATTAAACACATGCTTAAAAAAAAATTGAAGTGCTTTCCTGAATCAGGGCCTTAAATCAAGGATGTCATTTGAACACAAATAAATCCAAATAAGGGGTAGTTACCAACCCTGAATGTGTGTTTTAATATCTGAGCCTTTGTAGGAGCTGGAGGGGGAGTAGATGGGAACAGAGTGGTAGAAACCAGAAAGGAGGGGAGACAGACTGAGAAGAGAGGCAGGAACAGTAGGTGGGGATGCAGGGAATCAGGAATCAGGATGGGGAAGTCCATAGAAGGAGATGGAGATAGAGTCCAGAGTTGGGGTGAATAGAAGTAGAGAGACTATGGGCACAGAGGCAGCAGACTTTATAACCACTAAAACACACTCCCCTACAGAATCTGGAATTGAACCCAGGATTCTTGAGTCGCTACATTTCTTTGCTATCAGCAAATATCTGTGAAATCCACTGGCAAAGCATATGCATCACCCCCTCCTTAGTAACTGGTTGACAAAAGAGGACAAGAGCCTATTACTGCTACAATTACTCCGTCAGCTCGAATAATCTGTTGATCAAAAGGTCCAAGCCCTGCTGATGATCCAAATTATAGGCCATATGGTTCCACATAATGGATTTTCTGTTTTTCCAATTTGTTTGTTTGCTTGCTTGAAATTAGTAAATTATATCCAAAGAACCATGTTAACCTTTTCTTTATATAATATCACCCCCAAACCTTAAGGTTGCAAAGTCCAGCACTAAAAAGTTAGGGAATGCCAGAATTAAGACTGCTTTAATTCAGCCCACTTGTACACATGCATTATTATATAGTTTGACTATATGATCACACATTATTTTCCCCGCACAGGACTCTGCCTCATTCAGTGCACAAGATGCACGGTGCTATTGGAATTAATCAGGGTTATATAGTGAGTGAGGCTATGGTCTGTAGACTCTCTGCATCATTTGTTGCAGAATTGCAGAAGTTTGAAGGTGTTTAGGCAGGAGACTGCAGGAAGAGAAAGGATAGTTCCATGGTTAAGGTAGCTGCATGTCATCCTGGAAAACTCTATTCCATTCCTTTCTCACATGCCGAATTCCTGTGTGATGCTGGTCATCACCTAAACAAACATTTTCAGCGAGCCACTAAATGTGTATTCCTCCATTTTTTGGATGTCCAGTGTGAGATACCTGGGGCCAGATTTGGAGAAGTGCTGGGCTCTCACAACTGCAACTCCCTCCCTGAGGAATTGGAGTCTATCCCTCTCTGCCACCAA
The DNA here is from genome assembly GCF_028017835.1 of Emys orbicularis. Taxonomy (NCBI): domain Eukaryota; kingdom Metazoa; phylum Chordata; order Testudines; family Emydidae; genus Emys; species Emys orbicularis. The sequence goes on from NC_088691.1 coordinate 87,991,013, forward strand.
ATTTGTGTGTGATGCTGGGCCCTCAAATACCATGGCGACAGCACCACAGAAATGCCATGAGGAAATAAATAATCTTGCATTCAGTTCAGAGTTTGGTTGGTGTGCATTAAATAGGCCTGAGGGCACACACTGAATATGGAGGATTAAAGAGAAATATTGAATAACTAACCATTCAGTGAATGAGGCAGGGGTCCTGTAGAAAACCAGTATGTGATTCTGTAATTAAAGGCTGTATCATAATGCAAATAAAAATAGGGTTGAATTAAGATTGTGGGATCAGCCTTAATTCCGGCATTTCTGTTAACTTTCCTTTAATGTCGTTTTTTTGAGATGTAATTCATAACGTAAGCCTTGACGCTATGCTTAGGAGTGTGCAAAATGAAAACCGACAGTCCCTGCCTGGAAGAGTTTATTTGCACTGCCTAGGCATAACAGGGAGGTTTAACAATGCCGTTTTAATCTAAAATTAGTATCTTTATGTCTTGGGTTTATATCCAGCACTTTACATTATTGGAACATACATTAAGATGCATAAATTGAGAATATGCAGAAATGTATAGACTAAAAAGAAAGGGTTTATTATAACAGTACTTGAGAACATATTGTAACCAAAACCTTTACATTTTTCACCTACCTGATTTTCTTGGTTACTTGTGAAGTTAGTAATCATATGTGTCTGTCCATCATAAGTGACAGTAACATTTGTAATCTGTTGGTTTCCTATTCCCCAGATGTTCATATAGCCAAAATTCAATGGATTTGTGTCAGTTAGGAAGTTGTTGTGCACCACACTTATATTAACAGTACTCTGAAAAAATTGACAAAAATACAGGAGAATAATAAAATGGAGTAATATCAAAACAGGAACACATATCATCTTCCAAATAGAGTAAAGTACAGCAATTTAATCCAAGCATCCAGAGACCATGGGCCAAATTCACACCTACTGCAATTTCATTGCCAATAGAATAGGATCTAATAATGTCACTTCTGATTTGGCCCTCAAGTACTCTGTAGCACAAACACTTATTTAAGCTGCAAAAACAGGAGCTGACAGATATGTTCACAATCCCATAATTAATTCCTAATGTTTATTTTTCCTTATTTTCTTGGCTAATGGCAGAATTAAAAAAGGAATTGAGTATCTCAGCCATAAGAGTCATCTCCATTCTATCCTCTTCTCACTCGTCTTTCCTTACCATCTGGATAATTTTTCACTAGTTGCTTTAATAAAGTGGAAGGTTGCCTTCCAGTCTTCTTTTGTTCACTGGTTGTATGAAGTGTGCTCATCACATGTAAAACATTTTTTGTGTCCGGGTGATAAAAATACCTTATAGGAGAGGCAGCCTTTTTAGTTCATTGTTCCAGGCATACAACAAAAGTATTGTTTCTGAAGCAATTTGCAAAAACTTCACATTCACCATATTACTGTTGTTTTTCATGACCCCAAGGAAGTTTAAGACAGGAGACAGGCATGGTATTATCCTTGGCAATTCTCGTTGTCCTTTACCTGACTTTGACTTTATTCTTAAGTGGTTGAATTTCAAGACCAGGAGATACTGTGCAAGTTCCTCATTGGGATCACTCAGAGTCTCATAAGGCTACTCCAGAAGAAGTCTGATGGAGGGCTAGGGACCATTTATCCTACCACACCTGGGCTTCATCATGTTTGAACAAATTGAACATAAAATATTTGTTTCCTAACAGGACAGTTCCTCCCAAGACTGAGCTGCTCTTTGTGAATGTTCTAATCCAAACTTCCCAGCACAGATCACAAGATAATTGAAGTATTCAAGTCACCACAGCCCGAGAAAATTCACCGCAGGATACATAAGAAACTAACTGAAGCAATCTTGGAACCCTTAGCAAATATCTTTGAGAACTCATGGAGGATGGGTGAGGTCCCAGAGGACAGGAGAAGGAAAAATGTAGTATTTATCTTTTAAAAAGGGAACAAGGAGGACCTGGAGAATTATAGACCAGTCAGCCTAACTTCAATACCTGTCAAGAACAAATCATGCCAAACCAACCCAATTTCATTTTTTGATGGAATTGCTGGCCTTGTGGATGGAGAGAAGCAGTAGAAGTAATATAGCTTGATTTTAATAAGACTTTTGACACAGTCCCCCATGACAGTCTCTCAAGCAAGCTAGGGAAATGTGGTCTAGCTAAAACACTAATGTGGGTGCAAAACTTGTTGAAAGACCATATTCAAAGCGTAGTCATCAATGGTTTGCTGTTGAATTGGGAGGATGCATCTAGTGGGGTCCTACACGGGACCAGTGCTATTCAACATTTTCATTAATGACTTAGATAATGTAGTGGAGAGTATGCTTATAAAATTTGCAGATGACACCAAGCTTCAAGGGGTTGAAAGTATTTTTGATGACAGGATTAGGATTCAAGGTGACCTTGACAAATTGGATAGTGGGTCTGAATTCAACAGGATAAAATTCAATGAAGACAAGTGCAAAGTACTCTATTTAGGAAGGGGGGAAAAATCAATCTCACAAATATAAAATGGGGCATAACTAGCTAGGCAGTAGTACTGCTGAAAATGATCTGGGGGTAACAGTGGATCACAAGCTGAGTATGAACCAACAGCATGATGTAGTTGCAAAAAGCCTAAATCATTCTGTGGCGTATTAACAGGAGTGTTATATGTAAAACACAGAAGGTGACTGTAACTGCTCTACTTGGCACTGGTGAGGCCTCACCTGTGTATGGTTTCTGGGTGCCACATTTTAAGATGTGGACAAATTGGAGGGAGTCCAGAGGAGAGCAACAAAAATGATAAAAGGTTTAGAAAACCTGAAGTATGAGGAAAGGTTAAAAAAAACCTGGGCTTATTTAATCTTGAGAAAAGATGATGGAGTGGGAGCCTGATAACAGTCTTCAAATAGGTTAAAGGCTGTTATAAAGAGGACAGTGATCAAGTGTTCTCCATGCCCACTGAAAGTAGGACAAGCAAGAGAGAGGTTGGGTAGATATTAGGAAATCAAGTCTAATATAAGTACTGGAATAGGCTTCCAAAGGAGGTTGTGGAATCTGCATTTGTGGAGGTTTTTAAGAACAGGTTAGACAAACACCTGTCAGGGATGGTTTAGGTAAACTTGGTCCTGCCTCAGCATGGGAGGCCGGACTGAATGACCTCTCGAGGTCCCTTCCAGCCCTACATTTCTATGATATAATTAACATGCAGGAATGTTGCAATGAATGGTATGGGTACAATGGGAAACAGTTAAATGATTGTAAAAAGAATGATTGTAGATATAATTTTAAATAAAACTATTGAGTCTTGAAAAATTTTCATTGGGAGGTAAAAAAAGAACTTAAAAATGACAATATATATATATATATAAATACATACCTGGCTTGCGGCAAATGTTGCTAAGAAATAATTACCATTTTCATATGTGTCTATAAAAGAAGAAAAAAATCAGTAGAATAAAATCTATTCTATTACCAAAAAATTAAATAAAATGCACCTAAATTTTTACAAAACCAATACCTTTCCGAAATTTTTGTTTGCTGTTTTCAGTTTAAACATTACAATCAAATGATCACATAACACCTGTTCGCTGTTCTCATATTTCTATAAATACCATATTTAATTAGTGTTATGCAATTAGTGTACAAATTAGTTCCAAGTTTGAAAGGACAGTTACCTGTTCTGTAACTGGCGTTCTTCGAGATGTGTTGCTCATGTCTATTCCACAGTAGGTGTGCATGCTCGCCACGGGCACCGGTGCCGGAAGTTTTCCCCTTAGCAGTACCTGTACTGGGGGAGCACCGCGGCGACCCCTGGAGTGGCACCTGTATATTGCGCTATAAGGGGAGCCACGGGCTCCCCCCACCCCTCCCCCCACCCTCGGTTCCTTCTTGACGGGCAACTCCGACAGAGGGGAAGGAGGGCAGGGTGTGGAATAGACATGAGCAACACATCTCAAGATGTAACGCCAGTTTCGGAACAGGTAACTGTCCTTTCTTCTTCGAGTGATTGCTCATGTGTATTCCACAGTAGGTGATTCCAAGCAATATCTGTAAGAGGTGGATAGGAGTTCACGATAGTTCAGGACGGAGTACCACCCTGCCGAACCCGGCGTCATCCCTAGACTGGGAGATGATCGCGTAATGCGAAGTAAATGTGTGAACTGGGGCCCAAGTGGCCGCCCTACAAATGTCTTGGATGCGGACATGGGCGACGTAGGCAGCTGATGAGGCCTGAGCCCTCGTTGAGTGTGCCCTAATGATTGGTGGCGGGGGCACCCCTGCGAGATCATAGCACGTGCGTCTGCACGAAGTGATCCAGTGGGAAAGCCGCTGGGTGAAGATAGGCTGCCCCTTCACCCGCTCGGCCGAGGCAATAAAGAGCTGCGTGCTCGGGACCGGCAGGCTCCTGATGTCCTTCGCAGCCTGCATAGCCTCCGGTGTCGACAGCATCCGTACCGGTGGGGATGCGTGTGTGGACGGCACCGGGCTGCTCCGCTCCATATGAGTCAGAGGCCTTGAGCCCAGGGGGGACCGAGGCTGCCCGACGCAGGACCAGCCTCCCCTCTTTCCTTGTCTCGGCGCCGCTGCGAGGCAGGGCCCTTTCCTTGCTTTTTGGAGGGAGAGCGGCGCTGACTGGTCGAGGGAGCCTCGCTACGCACCGACGATGGGGCGCTGGGCGCCGAGTCCGTTCGGCGTGCCGGAGTTGGGGCCAACGCCAACTCCATCAGGAGAGCTCAAAGTCTAACGTCTCTCTCCTTCTTGGTCCTTGGTTTGAATGACCTGCAGATCTTACAGTGGTCGCTGATGTGAGTCTCACCCCGGCAGCGGAGACACTCAGTGTGCGGGTCACTCCTAGGCACAGAACGGCGACAGGAGTCACACGACTTGAAGCCTGGGGCACGGGGCATGCCCCGAGCCCACTCTAACAACTGAAGAACAATCCACGAATGGTACCACTAAGGTCGAGAAGAGAAGGCTACAGCAGAGCTGGAGCACAAAGTTTCGACTACCTTCACTGGCGGCAAGAAGGAACTGGGGGGGGGAGCCCGTGGCTCCCCTTATAGCGCGATATACAGGCGTCACTCCAGGGGTCGCTGCGGTGCTCCCCCAGTACGGGTACTGCTAAGGGAAAAGCTTCCGGCACCGGTGCATGTGGCGAGCATGCACACCTGCTGTGGAATACACAGGAGCAATCACTCGAAGAAGAACTATAGTATTTCAGCTGACAGACCTAGAATTCTGCAGAAATTTTCAAAAGAAACTTGTTTGTAGATTTTTAAATAAGGAAATAATTACAACTAACTGCCCTTAAGGATATTTGGCAATTATTTCAAATTAAATTAAAGGATCCTCATGGTCCACTATGTGAGAGTCATGTACAAATATAGGAAATATCTGAGAGATGGGTGGATAGCTCCTTGCACTCACCTGCCTTAGGCATCTGTGCAGAGCTGGGTACAAACTAGCCCTAGGTTTATATACCAAATCTAAGCAACATACTCCTGGCCCTGCACCCCCATCCATGAACAGTTGGTACTCTGGGTAATGCAAAGAGTAGAAAGGAGTGTGGCTTGAGCACATTGTGTTCTTGGACCATTTTGGGCCAGCAAATAGCCTGGAGGCTGTTCTAACTGGTGCATGTTAGGAACAGCCAAGAATCAGCCTCTGGAAGGAGGGAGCAAAAAGCCACCTATACTCCCACCTTCAGACACCTCTGAGGAGATGGCCCCTAATATGTCAAACATCTTAATTTAAAATTTTTTAACTGTTTAAATCAGTTTGGCCCTGATCCTGTTTTACCTGTATGCTGTCACTTGCAGGAGTGGAGCCCATCTTTGATATTATACCAAAAGTGATCACACTTACCAATGCTTATTCCATCATCCCAGTAAAGCTGACCTTGAGCGACCTTGTTATCATCCAAAGCAACAGTAAGTCCCATTAAGTTTTGTCGGCTACAAAAATAAAAAGGAAGCCAGAAAGAACATTCATTGGAGTCACAGCTGTACATATTGTGACAACTGGAAGCTGACTTCTGGATTCCCTGACACACACTCACAAATATATGCACCATTCTCAGTGACAATATACTTTTCCATTACATCATCAGACTGAGCAGGCATTGTGTACTTAAAAAGAAATAGCAATATGATTCTTATTTAGGACCAATTCTTGTCAACTCCTGTTCATCTGAGTAATCTTATACACGTGAGTAAAATCAATGGGTTACTCATGAATTTCAGCATTATTCACTCAAGGGATGCAGGATCATGGCCATAATTTCCAAGCTCAGAATTATGGGGAAAGACAAAGAACAAACAAACTGGGAGCTCATGCAGCCTTTGTTCTGCATGCACAACTCCCTTACACATCAATGGGATTTACATGGTTGGAAGCAGGGGAGTGCTAAGTGTGGCCTTTAAAAAAAAAAAGATACTGTAAAATAAAGAAACATACAAATATGTTTTTCTTACTGTATTATTGCTAATAAGGGTCCTACAGAGGATACAAATCTCATCCATGTCACTGAGGTCTCAAAAGCTGAGTAAATAAACGTCACTCACTTTCCAAGGTACAAATTAACAGATCAGTTCTAATTTCCATGTAGACAATTGTTAATATTGAGTAAAATATTAGCATTGTTTTTCAAAAATTACTGTAAAATTGTTTTAAAGGAAATGCTCCAATTTACTTCATTTACCTTTGATTGGTATTAAGACCAGGGTCTTGCCAGGGGATGATGTAACCGCCCCGGATATGAAGATTGATATGCTCAAGAGGTGCTGGCAATGTCTGTAATTGTCCTCTTACTTCAAGATATTTTCCCTATAAAGGAGGATTTTCTTGAGTAGGAAGGCATAAAAAATTGTGTTGAATGCAATTTTGCTCACAAATGTACAATACATCTTTCCTTTGCCTGAGAAGTCAAGTAGTGATGCACCTACACATCATTTTACACAATTAACTCACTGAAACATTAACTGAAATCCATAAATATGGCCATTTCCAAATCCATCTGTGATGCAATAGTAATAAACTGTGCTATAGCTTTAAGTAAATATTTGATTCATGTGCTACATCATAAGGAGCACTATACTTTGGCTACAAGTTGGTTTTGCTTTCTTTGTTTTGTTTTGTTTTTTAACTTTTCTGGTGCTTTAACTGCAAAATATTGACACTTCAGAGGTGACACTTCAGCCACAGGACAAAGAGGAGTTACGCTTTGTGTCTGATATATCAGGTGCATGAGCTAGCTGTTATCATGCAATGTGCCTACATACACACATATCTCATTGTATCAAGGCAAAGTAATGAAGAAACTCAAAATAAAATGATTTGTTATCCAGGGGGAACCAGACAGTCACTCTGAAACACCTCTGCTTTTCTGTATACTGGCATTTCCATATATTCAGCAGTTGCGTTTTAAAATGGTGACAGCAGAACTGGTTGCATGCGAAAACAAAACAGTATTTGATTAATCAAAGTTTTCTATTAAAAATGGCAACTATTGACAAATAATATTTGACCAGTCCTAGGTGGTCACAATTATTTGACCCTTTCCTAAGTTTTGGGTGCTCAATTAGAGTTTAGTATCTTTTAAAATAACTGGAATATAATATTAGGGCCTGACCATGCAAGCTGCTGAGTGCATTCTGAGAGGCACTGATGTCGATGGGAATTAAAGGTGCACAGTATTTCTAAGGAAGTATTCAGAACTTTCTAGGATCCAATTCTTTAAAAAGGTCTATTATACAGAGAACACTCTTAAGTTGCTTACCGTGTAATAATCATACCAGCGTGCATTGGGTATATAAGCATTCACTTCTGTACCTCCCTGAAATGTGAAAGCACACTTATAATAAGAATTAACACTTAAATCAATGTTTTTATACACTTCCTTTTAAATGTTCATTCCATAAAGAACATAAATATTGAAATGCTTACTTCATCCAATACAGGGCTAATCAGCAGTGCTGGGCCCCACAAAAACTGTTTGTATATATCCCACGTCTTTTTGTCTTCCACAAACCTAAAAGAATGAAAACATTGTCAATCACGGCTTAATCTTTTCAGTCTTATTTTTAATTCTGGGCACACAGTCAGGTTAATGCCGCCAATCAATTCCACTTGCCAGGAGGCCCCCATACAGAAGTGAAACACCATTTTTCTATGTGGTTAAAGTTACTGACGTGCCATTGAAAGAGCATCATTAGCTGGATAAACTCCCTTTTTTCAGTTCATGCCACCTAGATTGCACTTCCCTACAGGAAGGGACAGATTGTCTGCTATTGTGTCTCCAATTAGTGAGAGGTGGGGAAGGGCGAGTCAGAACAGAGAAGGACAAAGGGCTACGGAAAGGGGTGTATGCATAGCCTCATATAGGTCATAGGGAAAAAGCATGTGTGAGGTTTATGACTGGGCAAAGACTGAACTCCTGCTTCATAACGATTCAGTTATTCTGTATCAATGTTGCTGTCAAACACTTAATACTTACTCGTGAAGCAGAGGACGTGTTACAGTGCTACCAAGAACATGGGATTCATGCATTAAAGTGTAGAGATAAGGTAACAGTGTGTATCTTGTATTGAGTACGTCCCTGGAAATATTTTGAAATTTTTCATCAAAGAAAACAGGATCTTGCCTCTAAAAATAAAGATAAAACAGGGTTACTATTTGTATTCGAAAATCTCTCTTGTGTCCACCTTTCTGCCAACGGGAAATGCATGTGGGCATCCAATAGCAGAATTTGGCTTTATTGACTAAAGTTCAAACAAAAAGTTTTAGACAATTAGAAACCAGCACATTTAGAGATCTCCAATAAACTGAAAGTGAAGCATGCATCTTTGTGGGTCCAAATCAAGTCCAAATAACGCTGGTTGTAGCTGAAGTCTGCTCTGCTGGCTTCCTGGGAAATGAAGTCCGCTCCCTTTCCAAACAGCCAAACGGCAGGCATGATACTGTGGTAAAGGACACTGAAATGTAGGTTCTGATCCAAGCCCCAATGAAGTCAATGGAATTGTTTCCATTGATTTCCATGGATGCTCAATCAGGACCTAGTTTAGGGTGAATAATCCTTTTGTTATTACAGAGCACTACCTTGGAAAGGAACTGCAGCTAATGCTATTTGAATTGACTAATCTCGGTGGCATATAATTTACAGAGAACCGTCAACTCACCATAGTTCCTATCACATTATGATTTCTAGAATAGGTGTAAAATGATCCAAGCTGCATCCAGCGGGCACACATTTCATATGTTGTATCATTGAAGAAGCCACAGATATCTGCTCCAATCTAAAAGCATTTAAAAGGTAATTAGATCTGAATATTGTAGATGACTAGAATGGTATAAAAACATTTAGAATAGGAATTTAAACTAATAACTTAACTTACATAGGAAATTCCAAAGAGGCCAAACTCCATTATACCTGCCAAAAAATCCAAAAATAAATCAGACAAACTTTTCAGTTGCATCTTTCTCTATCAGGCCAAATGAGGAGGGATTCTTAGCAGGGGAGGTGGGGCCAGATGGGATTCCCTACAGACAAGGATACTGTCTTGGTCCCACTTCCCCATGATATAAAACTGTAAAATGGCACAATTCCACTTTCTTGCTGTGATATCATCCAAACTTACTGAGTTGCTTTTCTTAGTAGTTTACATGACAACACAACATAAACCTCAGCCTAAGCCTTATAGCTTGAATGGTTCTAGGGTTTTCCTTATCTGTGTGATCCCTCTTTGCTTCTAGAGCCATATATCTGAGAAAGCTCCACAGATTGGAGTTACACCCCTACATTGCAACTAATCAGACACTTGATACAACCTTACAGTGATTCAGCAAAAATACTGTTGCCTCTTTATGCATGGTTCAATCACCCAGTGTCCGGATGACTCAATGAAAGAAGTTCTGCATCCCCATTCAAGCTCCAAGGATTTGTCCCTCTCTTACTGAAACCCTCTCATCTCCCAGTACAAAATCACCTAGCAGTTTTCCCATGTCAGTTAGCATCTGGAGACTAGCCAGCATCCCACTGGTTATGTAGTGGTTTTCCAAATGTTGATTTTGTACTATACGGCATAGAACCGTGTGCTGTATGTCACAGGAAATGTGATTTCCTGTAGATCTGTGGTAAGCTCATGCAGTTGATCTTAATTAATCACCTCTCTGAGTGCCCTATGATCTTTTGGTCATGCTAATTTGGAGATTCTTGATATTTCAGCTCCTTACGTTGTACCTTCATTAATGTGTTTTTAAATACGTGTAGCATCAACTGAACAGCCAGTCTTAGCTGTCTTAGTCTATCTGACAAAGATGTTTAATTTTGTTTAAGACAATAGCTCAGGTTGGATACAACTTAACATGTGTAAAGGTTGCTCAGATGTTACTTATTCATCAATGAGGAGAGATGTCCTACACTGGGCAATCCTAAGAAGTTCATTCAGGCTTTAGGGCTACTCCCTATATTGAAAATAGTGATAATATCAGAAATAGCTCTAAAAACAAAATTAACTCCTAGTGCAGCCATTGTGCTTCAGCAGACTTTTTTCCTTTGTGATGGTTTAAAGCTTGAGGGCCATTAAAATAAGTTACTCCTCATACCAATAATAGATTTTTCAAGCTGGTCCCATCTTGCATAGTTATCACCAAGCCAGTGACCTGCCCATTGTCCACTAGAGGGATACGTTGATCGGGTGATAACAATTCCACGTTCCCCTGTGGCATTGCGTACAGCACTAATATCAAAAATACAAACATAAGCACATTAGATGTGGCAACCATAGAAAAAAATCCTTTCTATAAAATATCTAATTAGGAGACTGATCCAATGGAGAGACCACGTTTCTATGGAAAATGTAGTTCTTAGCTTCTGAGGCCTTGATCCGATAGCCGTGTATGCACATGTTTAACTTTACTGAGAGTAGTTATATGGAGTTAAGAAGAATTAGTCGCATGAGAAAAGTTACTTATGTGCATAAACGTTTACAGGATGAGGACCTAGATCAGAACTACTTGCCAGTGGGGAGAGAGTTGGGCCTGCTGCCTTTGCAATCAGCATCAGAGTTCTCCAGAACAAACCTGTGAAGTGCTCAGCCCCTCTCAGGATGAAGCACTGGGAGCACAAGGATACAAACTGTCCTGGGACTGAGTGGAAGAAGGGGCATAATTTCTTGCACACCCACATGTGGCACACTCTGGCCCTTAATATTTTTCACACCAGATTAACATTTTTTAAATGTTATATTATGCACTACACCATGAAATAATACCAGTTTGCACTTCTGTAGTATTTAGGGTGACCAGACGTCCCGATAAAATCGGGATGGTCCCGATTTTATATTTAGGCGTTTGTCCCGCGTCCCGACCACAATTAGTCCCGATATTTCGCGGTACTCTTTTTTTTTTTTTTTGCTCCACCAGCAGCACTCGGCTTTATTTTTTAATACAAACTTCAACAAAAGTTTCATATTTTGGTATGGATCCGATCAATTCTCTTTTCCAAGCACATAAATAAGAGAGGCAATTTAATTATTATAGACCTGCTATATCATTGGCCTGCAAAAATAAACTCAATGGTCACCCTTTACCCTGGTAAATAAAGCTGTATTTGCTGGGACCACATTTCAGATGTCCAAGGTAGCGGTATTCGAAAATGGCAACCAGCTTTTTGGACCTGATCCAAAGCCCATTGAAGTCAACAATCTATTAATGATGGAATTGCAGAGCATCGAGGGTGAGGCTCATTTATTCCACTGAAGCTACTTCCACTGATATCAATGGAAATTACTCAGGGTTTACACCTCAGTAATTGAGGCCACAATCTGGCTACAAAGACACTAGTTTTTTGAGAAGAAAAAAGTGAAAATGACTTACTGGTAGGTAGATTGTGCCTGTGACCATCCATACAGACTGTGTACGTCATAGTGCCTCACAGGGGTCCCATCTGGCAGAAACTGTTGACTTTCCATGCACAAGGTCACGAGATCCAGCCCTTTTTCCTTTTCTGCCAAAGCTAATGAGGAGGAGATTAAAAGTCAAACCATTAAACATAATGCCAACAAGAAACCAGGTAAGTCACTCACTCTTGAAACCTCCATTTTTCCTTTACTACTGCCCTCTTTCAACTGCCTGTGTCCTGATGTATTTTGGCAAGAACATTTAGGGCCATGAATTCCCAGCAATTTTACAATAGTCGTTCCTCAAGTGGAATGATGGCATGATGTATCCCTTGATGATGTCCCTCCAATTTTTTGAGAATTTGTCTCCAAATACTATCTATGTCCAACACTCCTGTATACTAATTCATGGCCACAATATTATTACAATTTGGATATGAGCATGTACCGACTATCATTGTCCTCACCACAAAGGTGCCATTTTACTATGTGGAATCAGGACCTTAGTTTGCATGTTCTCCTTAGATTTTTAACTACAGCCCCAAGGTATATCACACGAAGTAATCTTAAATAAAAGATTATTGTTGATGCTTACAACCCTTTCCTTGCAGCATGGATTTTAATATGAAAAAATAAATTAATGCTTAATATTTTATGCAAGGTTGGACCAAATAAACTTTCTTCTTTTGGCCCACAGAGAATAATTAATAATAAAGGATCTAGTTTACAAATCTTTTCTGCTGGGTGACACAGGGTATGATTTAATAACAATGTGTGTGATAATAAGAGTGCAAACTACAGATAAGATTCCTTACGTGGCATATAAGGTGGGTTGTTTAGAAGTGGTTCTCGGCAGCCATCAACTGCTCCATTAATAAAGCTTGCTGGTTCATTCATGTCCTAATTTTTTATTTTTTTTAAAGAAAAGAACACAAATATTCAGTAACTTTGTCCTGAACCAATGTCTACTCAGATATTCAATGAACTAAAGTTTCCTAACTGTGTCGGTTTGAATTCTAAGGGGGAAATATGCCATCTACTTATAAACAAGGGAGCAAATATACACACAAATTGAATACAAATGGAAAATTCATCAGAACTCTTCTGCTGACAAATGCTGTGCTGTTACGAATGTTATTTTGTTTCCCCACTAGCTGTTGGCCTCCCTGAGCTCTGACTGAATTAATTAGGGTGCTCCCCCAAACTTGCAATTTATTTCCATACACTAAAGGCCCCTACTTCTCAGGCTCCTGGCTGAGAAGCTATGGACGTGGCTGTATAGCTCCCTATGGAGTACATCTGTGTCATTTCTGAATCAGCATGGGGAAGAGAGGAAATCACTACACAGGGCAGAGGGGTGCACTCTTTAAGCCTAGAAGCTGCTTGTGTTTCATGTTTCTCACACAGCTCCAATTCTATTACCCATATGCACGCTGAGTAGCACCATATGCCCATTGAAATGTCCCCACAGATCACTGCAATCTGAACTCTGTGCTTGTCTTCACCAGTCAAGCATTTTACTATTCAACAGGCTCCACTTTGCATATTTTACTCGATCCATCCAAAATGCTACCCCTTAATTTGTTTTATACGAGCTAACAGACAGACATTTGTGCTGGATTCAGAAACACAGAATAGAACAGTAATAGATTTTTTTTCACCGCTTGTCAAAGTACAGTATCATGATATTGATAGTGTTTATCCTAATTGGCATATCATTATTGTACTGTATTAATAAGCTGAGAAATCTCTGTGTTGACATATTTCTTTAGGAAATGGATACAGAGTAACATTTTCTGTAAATGAAAGCCATGCATATTGCAATCTCTTGAAGTTGAGATTTTCAAAGGAGTCTAGGGAATTTAGACATATCTTCCAATAAAACTAGTGTGTGTCATAATCCCCTAGACTACTTTGAAACTCAACCCAAACATTTCATATATCAGCCATTTGCATAAAACATACTGCAGGAACACAGATTTTCTTAACAGCAGGTTTTCCCTCATGGTCATAATACATTAACCCAGTTATTTTACATTGGATGGCTACAATTATTTAAAAAGCAAGGTGATCTTTTGCAGTGATTTTGGGAGAAGTTGTTAAGAGAACATTATTTGTCAAAACAATGCTGACTGATACGGCCCATTTGGTGTATGTGGATATACATTGTACACTCATCACATCTAATGATAGTACGTGATTTGTCTATGTGGTCTACATTGTTGCATTTTAAGCAATTTCATAACCTGAAATTTAACTTTTCCACAGGGATGGATGTGTACTGATAGTGATGGGAGGAAGCTTACACAGTGCCCAACTAAACAATAACTCGTTGAAGTCAATTTGTTTTAACCCCAACTGTTTTGAGCACTAAATTGACTCACAAAGATTTCACAACTGGGAAATACCCATGCAGGGGCAGGCGTTAGGATACTTTGCTAGTGCTCTGATTTCCCTTCCTGCTAACTTGCATTTCATCCACAGTTGTTCATACTGGCTCACCACAAAGTCAGACCCGATCCTTGAACTCCCACAGAAAGCATAATGAAATGCGGCCGTCAGGCACAGAGTCCCCAAAACAAACAGCATTAAACATATACATCGTGTTTGAAGTTTTTGCTGAGGCTAACACTCAGGTTTCCTCATTGTGGGCTCAGCCACTGAGATGAAGAAGCAGTCAACATGGTATTAAAAATAATGAACTACTTAGTAGCATAAAAGTTACTGAAGCCTTCTTAGAATAGTAAGAATTTCATGACACCAGTAACAAATGTCCGACAAGGTGTATTACTAAACAAAGAAACAAAACAAGAAAAGCATGCACTTACAGTCCACAGGCCATCAAATTTTATACTCTTCTCTGGATTAGCTGGATTAGTGTGGAATTCTACTATTTCTCTTTGCCACCACTGTGCTGTAGAATTGCGGAAGAAATCTGGGAAAGCTGCATAAGCTCTGTACAGCTAAAATAGTAAAATACAATATATGAAAAGAGACACAGGTATTGGATATCAAGGTATTCAACTGATTTAACAACCTAAACAAATTAAACCACTGGCTAAGATTGTAATTAAACTACAGAAATCTATTGTTAATATGTACCTACAGTGGTATGAAACTCAATCCTAAAATACGTATTCTTTGTTAACTGTTCAAGTAAACATGTCTCAGACTAAAGTAAATAGTCTCAGGTAAATAGAGCATCAGACTCAATGTATAGTCCAAATCAAAAAGAGACAGTAAGAGCACCAAAAGAATGCCACCGTGGCTAAACAGCCGAGTAAGGGAGGCCATTAGAGGCAAAAAAGGCATCCTTTAACATTTGAAAGTCAAATTCAAGTGAGGAAAATAGGAAGGAGAACAAACTGGCAAATTTATTGGGAGAGTATCATAAGGCAAAACAAGAAATAATTTGAGAAGCAACTTGTTCAAGATGTAACAATTAACAATAAGATTTTTTTAAGTACATCAGAAGCAGGAAGCCTGCCATTCAGGCAGTGGGGCCATTGGATCGCAAAGGTGTCAAGGAAGACAAGGCCATTGCAGAGAAGCTAAATGAACTATTTGCATCAGTTTTCACTGCAGAGGAGGTGGGGGAGATACCCACAATAAAGCTATTCTTTTGGGGCAACGAATCTGGATCAAGATAATTTTTGGGGGAAGAGTCTTTTGTAAAAGTAACCCATGCCTCACCATTCCATTAGAATTCTTAAAGGGGCTGAACAAGCATGTGGATAACGGTGATCCAGTCAATATAGTGTACTTGGATTTTCAGAAACCCTTTGACAAGGTCCCTCACCAAAGGCTTTTAAGCAAATTAAATAGTCATGGGATAAGAGAGAAGGTCCTTTCATGGACCAATAACTGATTGAAAGATAGGAAACAAAGGGTTGGAATAAAGTCAGTTTTCACAATGGAAAGAGGTGAACAGCAGAGACCACAAGAGTCTGTACTGGGACCTATGCTGTTCAACAAATTCATTAATGAACTGTAAAAGGTGATGAACAGTGAAATGGCAAAGTTTGCATACAATATAGAATTATTCAAGATAGTTAAGTCCAAAGGAGACCGAGGAGTTATAAAAGGATCTCACAAAACTGGGTGACTGGAGAACAAAATGGCAGATGAAATTCAAGTTTGGAAAGTAATGCACATTGGAAGAAAGAATCCCAACTATACATATACAATGCCACTAAATAAATCTATCGTACACTGATACCTTGAGGCGACCAGAATTCACAGTATTCATCGGGGGGGAGGGGGGAAGGAGAGGAAGGAAAGAAAGTAGAGTAGGCTGAGGTGAAGAAACTGTGAGAGAGAGGGGACTGAAGGGAATATTGGTGGAAAAGTTAAGCATACATACCTTGATCTGTGTTTCTAAATCTACAGACTCATTAACTACTACATTAGGATAATCTGGCCAAACCTAAAGAGAAAGGAGGGAAGAAAAGAAATTAAGCTACACTGAATTGATTTTTATGTCGTTTCTGAGACCTACTACAGCTTTTAAAATGTACTCTTTGCAGGTCACAGTGCACTCACAACTGCAAAGAAAATATTACATGTTTTGCAGTGTACGTACATTTAGCACTGTACAAAATAAATTCCTTCTATGCACATGTGCACCCCTCCCCTAAGAAAAGAGATACAGCTGAATATCATTGTTATAGTGATAGCACTACAGTCTAAACCATCTCACTATTACCTCACAGACACACTAAACAAGAGGGCTGGCAGGCAAAGCCTGAGGAATCCACATAAGAAAGTCCTCAATTAAAAAAAAAACACAATTTATTCAGAACAGTCATTTTTGCCTTTGAAATCCACTCCTCATTTTTAAACTGTAGTTCTCACAACAGTACCTTTGCCCAGACAATCTCAGTGCTGTTAGGCCATTTGATGAAGACATCATCCTGCACACCTCTTGTGAAAGCTGGATAAGCATTTGTCTCATTGCCCGAAATAGGTGGGTCCTAAAATACAGAGAGAATCCAGTTTTACAGTTATTTTAACTGTACATTATTTAATTCAATAAGTGAATTATGGTATTTCACTATCTATAAGTATACTAAGTGAAGAAAAAAGTACCAAACTACTGACCAGAATAGCGATGAATCTCATTCCTTCTTCTTTTATTCGATTAATCAGAGCAGGAAGTCCAGAAAAGTTTGGGCTGAGAGTAAAGTCTAACTTCCGGTCCATGTAATCAATGTCTGTATACTGTACATCCTGCAATAAGTGAAAACAAGACACAAAAAAGGTTAGAAATTATTTTAGGAGTCAAAGGTGTAATTAACTTTAGAAAGTCTGATTCAGACTGGATTAGCTTCAAATGGTATCATCTGGGGTTCTTATTTTTTTCTGAATTAGTTTGCCTAACTAATATTTAAAACACAACAGTCAAAGTAAGAGAATGCTGGTTTTAACAAAAGTAAAAAGGCAAAATACTGTATTTTAAAGCAAAGACATTGGGCTAGATTCATCAGTATGTGCTATATATTCATCCATATTATAAATTTAGTGGATTTGCACCAGGAAAAAGTTGGCTCAAAATATTTATATAGAGGCACAATTTAAGATTTGAAGGAAGCACCATTTTCTATGTACATATTTTTACAATGTTCTTATACAGCAGCTAATAAAGTTAAGTAAAGAGATATATAAATTGGAGCTTTATATCATGCAGGGAGAATGCCATGAAAACAGAATGGTATGGTGCAACAGTAGCGTCAGAATTGTCATTCTAGACATAGTGGAAAAATTTTATGGTCCTTTAACTTAAGCAGTAGTTTATGCTGTTAGTTCCTGAGATCAAGAATTCAATCCTGTAAATAAACTGACCAGGGTTGTTGTTACGAGTGGGGGCTATACATAAATGGAGATGAACTGCTGTAGCCCTCTGACATCTGGGATAAACTTCCCTGCCCAGAAGAAGTGCTAACATCAGTAGCTATTTATCTGACTGTAGGCCTTGTCTGCTCTTGGAGAATATGATGTGTTCTTAACTCGGATTATCTAATTCAAGTTAACTAATATTAGATAAACTCATAGTGAAGAAAGGGCAGTTTGTAGTTTCCACACATTAGGTGGAAGTAAACCACTGGCCACCAACAGAGTGTAAATTGAGTTAAGAACACACAATGTGTTTTTTAAAAAAGATGCATCCGCTAGTGACCACATATAGAGGTTTATGAGTTTGCTACTTTCTCTAAGATAATGTGCTTGGTCCTTTAATTCAAAAAGTAGAGGCTCATACTTTTAGATCAGGAGACGTGGGTTCCATCCTTGCAGACTACTTGAAAAAGGGTATCATTACAAATGGTGGCCCATACCAGGATATGACCTACTGTGGACTTCATCCAACTTCTGCTCTTACACAAAACCTTAACAGTGATCTTAGCAATGTTAAGGAAGAATAATTTTCCAAATGAATGTACTCTGTGACAGCCAGATGCCTGGATACAGGGAATATGAGGCTACTATTAAGGTTCTGCATGAGGGCACAATATGGATAAAGTTAGAGAATGTGTTGCTCTTCAGAATCTGTAGGAGATGGAAGCGAATGCCTTATGGTATGTTGGACAATCTTATCAACCCTATTGACAACACTGTAGGTGATGTGAAGGTGACAAGGAATGATACAGACTTTTCCCTTAACTTCTTTCATTCTTTCCAGGTTGAGTAGTAAGAGTTGGTCCTGATAGGACTAAATTTAGTTTTTGTTTGGTGTAATGATAATATCATCTGTGAACAGGGCATAAAAGGGCTTAAAGCATACAAAGAATACTGTTTCAGTACAGTATGTGGTTTTGGTTCTATAATTATTTCTCATTTCTTTTTCCTTAGAGAACAAATCTGTGATTAGAGAATTCAAATAACATCACTAATTATAACTGCAAACAACATACATAAGGTATCCTAGCTGCCTTCATTTCCTCGTACAGGTCAGAGACTTCGGTGTCATTTTTGTATCCATAACGGCATAACTGGAATCCCAAAGCCCAGTATGGTGGCATGACCGGTCGTCCAATCAGCTAACAACAATAAAATAGAGGGGAAGAAAACATTATTTAATCATGGTAATATGGAAAATAGGACAAAAATACAATTAATTGTATAACTTTTAACATAATCAATCCTACTGCAGTGTATTCCTGAACAACCAACTCCGGCGTTGGGCCCAACACCATGTAAAAATCCAGAATTCCGCCAATAGTGCGATACGTCAGAGCAGGAGTTGGCTGGAATGTGACATCTGAAAACGCAGAGCATACATTCAGGAATCAAGTAGTTCAATAAACCATTTTTATGAGAAAGTGCACAATAGAGGAAACTGTTTCTGAAAGTATTTGTTTTTACCCATTGCATTACTGTTAAGCAAGAGGACTCCATGAGCATTTCCATCATTTTCCAGGCCCATGTAAAAGGGATGGAAACCATAGGAATTCAATTTGTACTGCAAAAACAGAAAAAGAAGTTATGGTTTCACTTTGGAGGTGCACATATTTGTGAACATTCTACTGGCAAGTAAATGGTCTAATATTCCTAAATGACTACTGATAAATCCATAAAGTTATCATAAAATAACTTTCCCACAATTTTCATCTTTTAGGCACTTTTGTTGTATTGTACTGATACATTCAAATGGCCTTTTGACATTTTTGTTTTATACAAAAAGTTCTAAAGGTGTAATTGTAAAGGTCAGGAGAGTACAGCTATGTAGATAGAAGACAGCAAGGTATATAATGACTAGACTGATGAAGCAGCATATAAAGGAGAGAAACATGTAACAGTCTATAACATGATCCACCCATGTATTTTCCTATCACACATTTTTAATAATGACAGCTCAGCAGTTTACAACTAGAAAACCAATGATTACGGAGCACTCATTTTAAAGGGTCAAGTCATGTAGTTTGCTAATCCACTGAACTTTCATCTCTGTAGTTTCACAGAATTCCTTCACAAAAATTTCTCTATACTGTGGCTTGCTGGAATATTTGTTGTGATGACTCCCACTGTAATGTGATGTGCGTAACATTAACATACAGTTCTCATCACTGAACCACTTTTCATAAAAACACATGAGTCAATGATCAGTCTTAGTCGTTTTACATATGTGTATATATAGAAATTACTATTTATATCTGAGGCCCCAGATAGACCCACTTCCTTCTCTTTCTGTTTGCAGGCAGAAGCCCTACCCGGGCATACTTCTACATCTTCTCAGTCACTCCCTATGAACTGGGAAGAGTGGACATTTTTTGTACCCCCTTAACCCAGAAAAGATCACCCAGGATTATGTCCAAGTCCTCCAGCATTTAGTCACATTTATAGGAGCAGCCTGAAAGTGATATGAGGCTGGTTCCATCTGAGCTAATGCCTGCCCTGCTCACAGGGAGATCTGACAGTTGCATTTTCCTTGCTCCCTGCTTCTTGCTGCTGACATCTTGGTGCCTCAGGGTGACCTGTGTAGTGGGGGGATGTTGGGATTGCATGACATGGCACTAACCCGTCTCACTCTTGGAGGTGGAACCATTGTGCTTATGTTCCTCACCATTTCTGCCCCAACCTCACCTGCGGGATTGGTGTGTGCTTTCAGAATTGCTGGGCACTCTCCCGTAATTCCCATTAAAGTCAACGAGAGCTCTGAGCATCCAGCATCGCAGGAAACCTGGCCAATATATTATTTTAACTATGTGTGTGTGAGAGTGATTGTCTATGGGTTGCTCTCCCTCTCCCTGTCCTCTCTACACAAGCCAAATTTGCAAAGTGGATAAAACGGCTGCCAAGACATGTCTATATGAAATATTACAACCACAATATTTCAGGCTAGAAGTGGATTTCACAAAGTGGCCTTCAACAAAATAATCAAACCTTGAAAAGTTAATAAAAGTTAAATTTCCAGAACGTGGGAAGGATGAGAGAAAACTGGCAAAAAGTATGGCCAAAAATAGTTCTCCAGGTCTGCTCAGTTCTTGTAGAAACCAACATACACCATAGAAACATAGGAATTGACATAACAGATAAGATCAGTGGCCCATATAGCCTGCTATCCCATCTCCAGATGTGGTAAATATTAGATACTTCAGAGAAAAGTGCAAATGTAATAACCTGTTTTAAGAGAAGTTTTTTCCAAACCCCAAGTTATCTGATAGGACCTTAACTGTTACTAAACTTAGTTTTGGTTTGTTGTAATGATAATGATATCTGTGAACAGGGCATATCATACACCAGTGTTACTGCCTGCATTGTTTTAAAACCAAATATACTATAGTCACCCTGGAAAAAAATCAAAGTAATGTGCACCAAGAAAATAGTTGTTGTTTAGGAAAGAATCTAATTCAAACTTCATCTCTACTTACACCAGGGGACTGGTCTTTCGTAAACATTCCCCAGGTGTTCCAGTTCATATCACGCCGAAATGTAGTGTGTTCAGTTTCACCAAATCCGTAGACATACTGTGATGGCAGACGGGTAGAAATCTGAATGAACATGTCACTAAAGGTGAAGCCAGGTACCTGAGAATCCCAACTGAAAGAGAAGAATTACCCAACTTTCATAAGTAAAGAGCTGGAAAGATACACAAATAATAGTGGCTGAGAATTTTGAAAGTTACAGAGAATATTTGGTGTATTAGCCGTGTAATTGCTTTTATTAATGAAGTGCAGGGTGACTGTTTTATCTGCTGGAAGACTATCTGTGTCAGACTGTAAGGAAGTTGGGTATTATTGAATACACTCTGGAATTTAGATAAAATGAACACTAAATACATATTAAGAAGTTTCTTAGAACTGAAGGAAACTCTAATTAATCTATATATTAATTTCAATTTTAGTGATGTTTTTAAACCCAGTATATTATATGCTTAGTAATGATGACACACGGGGAAGCAAAGGAGATGTTAGAGAGTCTGATGATTGAAGTTTGAATGATTTGTCAAGGCTGAAGACAGTTTTGTTGGCTTGGATAAGCACCTGAACTTTCAAACCAAAATCAAATTGTGAAAATTTTGGGTCTCTTGCGTAATTTGTGCTGCTACTCAGGAGAAAAAGTTTTCATAGATTCAGAAGATTCCAAAGCCAGAAAAAAACATTGCGATAATCTAGTCCAGGGGTAGGCAACCTATGGCATGCGTGCCAAAGGAGGCACGCAAGCTGATTTTCAGTGGCACTCACACTGCCTGGGTCCTGGCCACCAGTCCGGGGGGTGCTGCATTTTAATTTAATTTCAAATGAAGCTTCTTAAACATTTTAAAAACCTTATTTACTTTACATACAACAATAGTTTAGTTATATATTATAGACTTATAGAAAGAGACCTTCTAAAAACGTTAAAATGTATTACCGGCACGCGGAACCTTAAATTAGAGTGAATAAATGAAGACTCGGCACACCACTTCTGAAAGGTTGCCAACCCTTGATCTAGTCTGACCTCCTGTATAATACAGGCCATAGAACTTGCCCAAAATAATGCCTAGAGCATATGTTTTAGAGAATCATGCAATCTTGGTTTAAAAATTGTCAGTGATGGAGAATCCACCACAGCCCTTGGTAAGTTGTCCCAATGGCTAACTTACCTTCACTGTCAAAAATGTATGCCTTACTTCCCAGTCTGAATTTGTCTAGCTTCAGCTGTAAGCAACTAATTGTGTTATACCTTTCTCTTCTAGATTGAACAGCCCATTATTACCTATTTGTTCCTCATGTAGATACGTACAGATTGTAATAAAGTCACCCCCTAGCCTTCTCTTTGTTAAGCTAAACAGATTGAGCTCTTTGAGTCTATCACTATACGGTATGTTCTCTATTCGTTTAAATCATTCATGTGGCTCTTCTCTGAACCTTCTCCAATTTACCAAAATCCTTCTTGAATTGTGGGCACCAGAACTGGACACAGTGTTCCAGCAGCAGTCGTACCGGTACAAATATAGAAATAAAATAACCTCTTTAATCCTAGGCAAGAGCCTCTTCTTTATGCATCCCAGGAATGCATTAGCTCTTGTAGCCAGAGCTTCACACTGGGAAGTCCTATTCAGCTGATTTTTCACCATGACCCCCAAATCTTTTTCAGAGTCACTGCTTCCCAGGATAGAATCGCCTATCATGTAAATATGGACTTTGTTCTTTGGTCCTAGATATATACATTTACATTTATCCATATTAAAATGTCCATTTGCTTAAGCTCAGTTTACCAGATCACTCTGAGTCAGAAACCTGTCCTCTTCAATATTTAACAATCCCCCAATTTTTGTGGCATCTGCAAACTTTGTCAGTGACGATTTTATGTTTTCTTCCAGGTCATTGATAAAAATGTTAAATACCGTTGTGAATATACGCATTCTGCTCAAGGTGTATGCACGCCGCATTCATTCAAATCAAAGATGTATCCCAGCAGTACCACTTGTGGAACATGCACCCCTGCCTTCCTCATGCAGGGAGCCAAGGACTTTAAAGGAGCTTGACCACTGCCTCCCTCTCCATTCCTTCATACCACTGTCCAGCTAATACACTAAGTAGCGGGGAAGGGTCGTGGAACATATATGTGCACAACACAACGGGAAGAAGGATAGTTACTGTATAGGTAAGTAACCATTTTGATTGTTCACAAAAACATTCCACTGCAGGTGACTCACTAGCAGCTGCCTTACAGATGGTGGGACTCTGGATCACTTGAAGAGAGATTGCAGCAATGACTTGCCAATACTGGCACCGTCTCAGAAAGCTTGAGTGATAGGCCAGTGACCGGAAGAGGTATATACTAGAGAACAAGTTGCTGTCTTGCATATATCCACTATTGCAGTGGTTCCCAAACTTGGGATGCCGCTTGTGTAGGGAAAGCCCCTGGCGGGCCGGGCCGGTTTGTTTACCTGCCGCGTCCGCAAGTCTGGCCGATCGCGGCTCCCACTGGCCGCGGTTCGCTGCTCCAGGCCAATGGGAGCTGCTGGAAGCGGCGGCCAGTACGTCCCTTGGCCCGCATCACTTCCAGCAGCTCCCATTGGCCTGCAGCAGCGAACCGCGGCCAGTGGGAGCCACGATCGGCCAGACTTGCGGACGCGGCAGGTAAACAAACCGGCCCGGCCCGCCAGGGGCTTTCCCTACACAAGCGGTGTCCCAAGTTTGGGAAACACTGCACTATTGGTATGTTATTCAAGAAGACTGAGGAAGTGGAATAAACCTTTGTGGAATGGGCCATTATCCTCGGAGGGGGAGCAATCTTTGCTAGATAATAGCAGAGTTTGATGCAGTCAGAAATCCAATGAGATATATACAGTTCTCTAACCAGCTGCCCTGTACTCCTACAAAGTGTATAGGAGATAATCTAAAAGAATGTACAAAGTATGAAGCCTCTCTTTGGCTTTACCAGAGTGAGCCTTTGGAAAAAAACACCGGAAGATGAATGATCTGATTGAGGTGGAACTTCAGACATAAACAAGGTGTGGCCAAAAAGAAACGTTGTTTTTGTGAAATGTCTTAAAAGGGGGCTTTGCTAACAGTGCCTGAAGCACAGACTCCCTTTCGGCAGATGGTACCTGACGGCTACCAGAAATGCTGTTTTCATTGATAGCAACAATTATAAGGATGTTGTTGCTAAAAGATAAAAAATGGGGAACCATCAAACAGGACAAAACTAAATTCATCTAGAGGATCAGAGACAGGAGGGCACATGTGAATTAGGACTTTTAAGAACTGAGGCATCGAGAGATGCGAAAAGACAGAAAATCCCATCTACCAGTGGATGTATCACAGAGATGGAGGCTAAATGCACCCTTAGAAAACTGATGGGAAAACCATAAGATTTAAAATATAGCAGGTAATCTAATATATGTGTAATATCTGGATTACTTGATGACAACCGGTGAGACCCAGTCCAGATTGGGAACCTTTTCCATTTCATTGATAAGTGGCTCTGGTTGTGCCCTTCCTGCTGCATACCAACATGGCTTGGACATCCTGAGAGCAAACTCTTTCCTCACTGCCAGTCATCCAAATAAGGAAATATCTGAATGCCTAAATGTTGAAGATGACCTGCCAATACTGCCATACATTTGGTAAACACCCTCAGGGCATGTGTTAGGCTGGTAGTGCATATTGCCTACCATGAATTAAAGATTCATGTGGCAATACATCCTAGCCACAGAAAGTAAGTATGTATCCTGCAGCTGGAGGGCAACGTACTAATCCTCCACCTTCAAGGAAGGGATAACAGATGATAGGGGAACCATTCTGTTCTTCGTTTTCTTGGTTAATCTGTTAAACTTTCTTAGATCTTAGATCTAGGAATCTACATTTCTCTTCCAAAACAGGCTTTGGAGCCATGGCACCCAGAGAGGCACTCCTTGTGGAGGAATGCTCTGCTCTCTCATGGTCAGGGTCGGGCTCTTAAGAGGGACATGTTGCCTTTTCAGGAAGACTAACTTTAAGACAGGAATTCCTTTGTTTCTTCATCCTCGTGGGGAAAGAGGTACAGATAGGACATTTGTTCCCCATTTGTCCCTCTCCTAAACAAATTAGGCAACATTTGAAACTCTCAATAACAGCCATGCATGTGGAACACAGATGTTTTGGCTTTTTTTGCCATGCAAAAATCCCCTGGATTTAAACCATCAGCTAACTAACTAAACTGTAACTATACGAAGTGAACTATAAGTATGTACAAATCAGAAAATCTCTTTCACAGATGGCTAACTGAGGCTCAAGAGCGACAGGAAACTCTCCAGCTCTCACCACAGATGGTATGAAGGAACAGAGAGGGAGGTGGCAGCCATGTCCCTTTTATGCCCTCAGGCCCATGCACGAGAAGAGCAGGGGCACACATACTGACTAGTGGTACTGCTGGCAGAAGTCTTGTACTCAAGTGCATTGGGTGCACATACACCTACAGTGGAATGTACACGAGCACAACCAATCACTCAAAGGAGAATGTTTAGCTATCTTCATTTTGTTTAAGCCACAGCTCCAACGTCAGTGGGATAGCGTCTCTTTTAAGCTGGGTATCAGCTCAGAATCAGCATCTGTAAACCACATTCTTTTTGTTCTGAATTTTTCAGAATTAGTTTGATATATTTGCAATAGATTTAGTTCTAAGTGAGAATTAATTGCTCTGGAAGCTCTTGAGGATGTTATCACTGATGTAATAATGTTCCCTCTAAGGATATGTCTACACTGGAGCTTGAGGTGTGATTTCCAGCTCAGACAGACATACCTGTGCTAGTTCTCATCAAGCTAGCATGGTAAAACTACAAGTGTAGCCACAGCGATGCCAGCAACAGGACAGGTTAGCCGAGTACATACCTAGTGTTTCAGATGGGATTGTACTCAAGGCCGCTAGCCTATCTCAAATTTATAGGTGCCACAGATACACTTCTATTTTTTGTTTACATTTCCAACTCCAGTGTAGAAATACGCTAAAATAATAAATAGGTTTTGCTGAAACATATCAAGTTAATTTAACATCAGCAGTAACACCATGGCAGCTTAGCAAAATGCAGCCTATTCAAAGCTAAGCCAGTATTTACGGATTTCCACCAAACATACAGGTTAAAATTAAAATGTCATCTATAGCAAACAAAGTTTTCACTTACATAATTGTTCCAGTGCGTTTGCGCCGAATCTCAATACCAAATGGATTGTTCTTAATAGTCACTTCATAGAGTCGACCTGCTTCTGTACTTGTTGGAGTACTAGGGAGGAATAGTGGTACTGGAACTTCATATCTTTTATTGTTGGCATCATAAATCTATGAAAAGAAAGGCAGTAGTCTTGAAGGCAGGGTGACCAGACGTCCCGATTTTTAGCTGTTTGTCCCACATCCCAACCGATCTCTGGTCGGTGTTGTTTTTTTTTTTTTTTTGCTCCGCCGGCAGAAGGCAGCACTCGGCTTCCCTCCCTCCTCCCCTCCCCTCCCCAGTGTCCCGATATGGTTACTAATACTAATACAAGAAAGCATTTGAGTATACCATTTTTATATTAATCGGGGCATTAATTAATGAGTATTCTAGTGAAACTTGGCTTTCATTAAGACTGAATTCAGATCTTTATCACATCCTACAAAGACACAGTACATTTTGCACACGGATTTTCAGTACTTGCTTAATTCTGTTGAGCAGTATCTCACTCCTTGAGTAGTCTCATGGATTTCAATTGGATGACCTGCAGAGTGAGGTGCTACTCAGCCTGAATAAGAATCTGGCCCAATGAGAGGACTCTCAGAACGTGATACTACTCAGCCTGATTAAAGGCAGCAGAATTAAGCTAGTAGAATGTTCAGCTAAGGAAGACGATGCCGCACATGTGGTTGAACCGTAAAAAGTAAGTGGCTGCAGACTCCTCGCTCAAGCTCTTGTACACCTTACATAATGTACAGGAGTCCACTCTCAATCCCTGTGTCCTTTATAAGGAAAACAAATAGGAGCCATCTCTGAGGCACCTTATGAGGATTATAGCTGTGGAGGCTGATTTTTCACAGCTTGAACTGGTTCCTCATCAATTATTATCTCAGTGCTTTGATAAAACCCTGCACATCTATGTTCATCATTGATGTTTGTTGAAACTTAGGTAGCTTAACTGACACGCTGAACTGTCTGTAAAAGAGCTCACAGAGAAAAAACCCCAAAGAGGTGAGAATAAGCACTCTGGAACCTCACACCACTTCTAATATTCAACATGTCAGACATGGGACACGATGTGATATGACATTACATATGGAATAGGTCAAATTGGTCAGTAATCAGTGCGTCATGCTACTGCAACAGTATGAAACAAAGCAGTGTTATCCACTTATTTGCACAGCAAGCCATCATTAGCAGTTTGGAGAAAACGTGATCACTCTTTTTGAATGATAAAACAAAATATAATGAAATAGTCTCTAGAACAGTGGTTCTCAACCAAGGTAAGCGTACTCCTGGGGGTACGCAGAGGTCTTCCAGGTGGGACATCAACTCTTCTAGATTTTTGCCTAGTTTTACAACAGGCTATATAAAAAGTACTAGCCAAGTCGGTAAAACTAAAATTTCATACCGACAATGACATGTTTATATTGCTCTATATACTGTACACTGAAATGTAAGTATAATATTTATATTCCAACTGATTTATATTCCAACTGTTATAATTATACAGTAAAATGAGAAAGTAAGCAATTTTTCAATAATAGTGTGCTGTGACACTTTTGTGTTTGGATTTCTGATTTTGAAAGCAAGTAGATTTTAAGTGATTTGAACTTGGGATTACACAGGACAAATCAGACTCCTGAAAGGGGTACAGTAGTCTGGAAAGGTTGAGAGCCACTTCCCTAGAAGGAGGCAGATGTGTAGTTGCTCCCAGATGCATCTGAGGGGGAGCCCCTGAGCACTAGGGCTTCAACTGTGGCAGCCTTTACATAAGCCATTCAAAAGATGGGTCAATTCTTACTCTCTCCTACTCTCCTCTGTAGCCATGTACGGTCTAGTCACATTTTAGCTCAGTAAAAATGAAAAAGTATCACCATCACCAATCTCAGCATAGATTGTCTCAACAGATTCAGATTGAAATTACCTTGAACTGCAACATGTTGTTGTCATGATATTTCACTTCCAAGCGAAGTGTGTTGATAGAGGGAGAACGATCCCCATAGCGGTCAGGGATATTAAGATTTCTGGAGAGGTCAGCTGTAAGACCCGAAGCGTGGTTTTGAATGTTACTGACAGAATAGCCATAATTACTTGGGTAGTAACATGATGGTACAAGGAAGTTAGAGGCAACCTGAAAAATATATTGCAGATTAGAAAACAGTATGTGAGATCATTCATTTTAATAATAGTAAAAGACAATTCCAGAAAAATCCCATTTTTAACAGGTAACTCATTACATGAGCAATTGGTTGGAAAGTTTACTGCAACAACGCTGAACAGTGTGAAAACGAACCCTAACGAAGAACACAATGATTTATGCAATTAATATCAGAGAAAACTTTCCATCATTACAGTGGTGTCCCTTGGAGGAGGACATCCCATTACAATTATACAGATATACAGCATTTGAGTTGACAATTTCAATGCAGAGAATTTAAGTACGTTTAGAAATATGAAGAAAAGAACTTCCTGGGATTTATTTATGATTTGTCATCACTTATTTACATTTAAAAAACATCAGCGCTTGATAACTTTATCTTTCCTTTTCTTAAGTGTATTTTTAATAGAAGCATCTTTCACTTGTTTATAAAATTATATTATATTAGCAGTGGCAAGGAACACTGCATTTAATGCAGGTGCTTAGCAGTCACTATTCTAAATCCCCCTGTCAAATTCCTTGTGTTTTTCTGATATTTTCATTTTCAGAGTGAGATTTTTTCATGCTTTGTGTATGCCCAGAGGGTTTTTCTCTGCCTGAAAGTTTGAGGATAAGCAAGCCCACCTTTTATTGAATACACGGACAGGGAAAAAATACTCTTTTTCTCACCATTAAAAAGAAAAATTACGACAACAAAAACCCTTGCAACTTCCTCTGAACAGGTGTACAATCAAACAGTGTTTGAGAGGTGAAATGAAGCATGTATCAAGTAGCCCTAAATAACGAGAAGTGCCTTTTGTTGTTCAGGAGGAAATGGCTGAGAATTCACCTATTTACTTACTAATTTCATTGACTGAGCATACCGAGAAGATCTTTTCACTGAGGACTCAATCTTACTTCCATTAGAATCAACTGAAATCTTTGCCTGGCACACAGATTACCATTGTCCTCCTTATCCTAACCAAGCTTGGAATCAAACAGCTAAAGAGAAGGATGGGAAAGAGAGAAAAATAGAATAGGGATGAAGTGACACTTGAGATGGTACTAAGTGTACAAACCTTAGGTTCACATCTTAGGAGTTGCTCAAGACCCAGCTCTGGGGATGCTGATGTCAGCTGATTTCCTCTTTTTGTCTGGTCTTTTCAGATCAGGCAAAAGAGAGCCCAATGGCAAAATGGCAAATGCCTGAGTCCCAGCAGTGGTGGTGATGGTTATAGTGGTAAGGATGATTAATTCTGCCTGCCATGCATAAGCAAGCTGCCAAGTGATCCCCTGAGAAGCAATGTCCAAAATGGGTGGCAACCTTGATCATACTTATTATTATTAGTCATACTTATTTTCATCTCTCAAACATTTTGTTGTGTTGCTAAAAAAATTCTGCAAGCTCATCAAATACCTAAAAACCCTAGTCAGCAACTCTTTTAGTTTAGATAAATTCAGTTAGTGTCGTTAAAGTAGTGTCCTTATTCTTGCTTCTCACAAATCATTTCTGCTTACCTGCCAGATACAGCCACGAGCAGTACAATTTTCTTGTGATGCACCTGAGTCAGGATAACAGTTAAATTTTTCATTGTCTTCAACCACCGAAGACCAGGCCACTGAGTAGGGTTTCCCTAGTTCAAGCTGAAGACCAGTAACATGCAGCAGCTTTGAAAGGAAACAAAAAACAACAAGAAATCTACCTGAGGCCATTGCATTTTTCAGCTCTCACACTACTTATTAAATAGCGTTTTCTTTTTGTCTTCTTCCCCTAATTCAAATTTGAAACAATTATCTGTGACTTATTTTAATATGGCACAGATTTTGAATTCCAATCTATGGGCTTCCCAGGGACCCTGTAAAGATCAGTATCCTGCTCTTTCTTTTTAAAAGCTTGGAGTCCATTCCGATTTCACCTGTGCACAGGAATTCCTGCTTTCCCATCCAAGGAATGATAGCACAGCTAAATACGATAGATTTTTTTTTGTATGTTTCAGGCGCAAGGCAGAAAGGCGTAAGACTTAATAAAGGATACAGTTTTGTAGAAAGCCTTGGGAAAAGGCTGGGGGTGGGGATAAGCTTGCATTTTTCCTTCAGAAGAGTGGCAACCCTAAAAGCAGCTACAGGAGTTATGTTTATATTTGAAAGGCAGTCCAGAGGAATGTGTCTTGAAGGCCACCATGATAATCAGGATTTGTTTCAATTGCATTTAGGAGTGCTTGACTCAATTATTATTTATAGTTAATACTAACTTCTTCCCCAGGGGAGATTTTTTAGTCCTAGGAAATCTTTTTATTATTTTATGAGACGATAAGAAATGTGTTCGATATTTCACAAAAACATGCAGAGTCAAATCATGGCCCATTGGGAGTTTTGCCAATGGCTTCAGTGGAGCCAAGATTTAACCCATAGAGGTAGGGTCTTTGCCCTGAACTGCATATAGCCTATATTTGACAAAACACAACAAAAAAGGTAAATAATTATACAGGGGCAGGGGAAGGGAGGAGGAAGGAAATGGGTGGCAAGAACAGAATCATCTAGCTTCTCGGTAAGTACTTGTTGGAGATACTATATTCCCTCTCAGTTCTCTTAGGGCTTAAATAAGCTTTTAGGAGGGTTGGGGGAAAAAATCAAGCACTCAGAGTTAGGAATTTCCAAAGATTAAGGTTTTTACTGCAGCAATAACTTAGCCACACTGCACATACGCTCTGCTATATTTTCTTTTCTTTTTGATCTTGTCAAATTGAAACCATTTGATTACATTTTGTGTTATTTACTAAACATCGTACCACAATTCCAGGTTGTTTGATTTCTCAATGCAATCATTTCTAGTGGTACATTTTTGTATTTATTAAAAAATATAGGACTTAATATTGCAACTAAGATCTGATTCAATGCCAAGTTTAAGGAAGAAAGGTTACATTGTTCAGCAGATGGCTTAATACCCTTGAATTAGCTGCTTACCTTTTTTGTAGCAGTATAGTTGACATTATGGAGAGATGGAACTGTCACACCATTTTGTTTTACTGTAACAGCTAAAGATGCTCCGGCAACTCCCAAGATTTTAATTTCATCAACTTTTAAATTGTTTGGGTCAGTGTATCCATTGTACACAACCTTAATATCTAAAACACTCTGAAAAGACAACAAAATATATTAGATTCATATTGTCCCAACTTGCCATCAAATTGATGTTTAGATGTCATAGTGTCTTATAGTATGATCATTTATCCCTGATTATCAGACTAAAATTCATGCGGTTCCTTCTTTCCAGACCCACTTACGTGTTTCTTATGTTGGATGGCTATGCAACAGGTACCTGTAAATAACACCCATATGCATCAAAATGTAGCTTCTCCAGGTAGGAGTGCATGTTAAGGGGGACAGCAGAAGGAGCGTTTTCCTCTTCCCTTCTGTACATGCACAGAGGTCAGCCACAACTGCAGTCCTCCCTTGCTAGGGATCCCTATTGAAAAACCAACCCCGAAGAAGCGTGGAAGCAGCAGGGTCTTGGGCTCTCCTTTCCTCCTCACCCACCAGATGAGAAAGGAACACTTGGTACACCCTTGTGAGAGGTGGAGCAGTAAATGCATTCTCTGCTGCACGTGCAGAGCACCAAGAGGCATTGCACAATGATGCCTGCTGCTCCAGCTGGGTCAGATTGCACGCACGCTACTAAGGAGACTACAGTAGGGCTAGAGGTTTAATTTCTAGCTTGGGTAGACA
Organism: Emys orbicularis; assembly: GCF_028017835.1. Taxonomy (NCBI): domain Eukaryota; kingdom Metazoa; phylum Chordata; order Testudines; family Emydidae; genus Emys; species Emys orbicularis. The sequence goes on from NC_088691.1 coordinate 88,023,378, forward strand.
TAGCCACCCTGCCTCTGACTGAGCTAGTGTGTTAAACGGTAGCAGCATAGTTGCTGCTGCTACTGCATGGGCAGCAGGACAGGTTAGCTATCCCAAGTACAGTCCCGTATGAAACCTAGGTATGTACTCGGGGCAGCTAGCCCCTCCCACACCCCGGGCAGCTGCAGCTAATACAGCTATTTAGAGTGTATTAACCCGATCAGAGCTAGCACAGAAGTGTCTACCCGAGCTGGAAATTACTCCTCCAGCTCCAGTATACACATGCCTTTAGTACAGTCTGTAATAACAGGTAAAATCCAGACCCAAAGGTGAGGGAAGGCATGGAAAGTCAGTAACCTCATGTTCTTGATTAATTTCAGTGTAACTGTAGATCTGTTTGCTTCTCTTTTGTTTTCTTCCAAGGAGGAAGAATGACCCAGTTAGCCTGGTTAGCCTGGGATCTGAGAGATCTAGGTTCATTTCCTGCTCTGCCACAGACACCTGTATGTAAATAGCTCATTCACTTTTCATGTAATCATTAATCAGGCTAAATTCTTGTTGAAATCAGTGGGCCAAATCCTGGGCTCCTCTGTGCAATTACAGCCCTGCGTTAGGTGACAAAGAACTCCCTTGTCTCAGAAGGAGTGTGTTCAGATCACTATCCCTGTTCCAGGGCTGTTCAGCCCTCCAATCCAGTGTGGAGGGGGTCTGAACCATGTACCTACACATCCCCTCCCCACCACATATGGGTTGAATTGTGCCTCAGATGATGTTAGAAAGGAGCCATCTCTGTACTCTGGAAGTGCAGGGTTAGCAATTTTGTCTGGTCCTTCAAATTATGTGAGGGAAGATTCCATAAGTCGTTTCCCCCCCCCTCCCCCTCCCCCGTATTATGAACTACCACAGCAGACAGCAGCAAACAATAAAAACTGGCATATGAATATAGGGGCACCTGAAACCACCTATAACTTTTTTTTTTTAAATGTGACTATATTTCAAGTTGGATGAGTTCCTTTATAATACATGTTGCTTTTCTCTATACCACAGGGAATTTATAGATATGTGTGTGTTTAATGGCATGTTGCTTTTAAAAATATGCATGAGATGACGAGCTATAATGTACTCATTTAAATAGATTGGTAAAATGACAGCGAAAGTGCAGCTGACAAAATGATACTATTAGCCTCATGTTACTTTGATTTCTGCATATGTAAATGTTTAAGTTTTACAAATACATTTTATGAACTATAGTTTCACTATCAAACAGGGTATTTAAAATATCTTCACAATACACCTCTACCTCGATATAACACTGTCCTCAGGAGCCAAAAAATCTTACTGTGTTATAGGTGAAACCGCGTTATATCGAACTTGCTTTGATCCGCCGGAGTGAGCAGAGCCCCCCCGGAGCACTGCTTTACCGCGTTATATCTGAATTTGTGTTATATCAGGTCGTGTTATATCGGGGTAGAGGTGTACTTCTTAAATATGTATTTATTACAATTTATTCAAATAAAATATAGCATGTTAAATGCAATTACAGACAATCTCAATACAACAGCTTATCTCACTCCCATTTCTACACAACCACCCCCGGAAACTACAAGTGTTCAGAACTGGGATTTTGATGTAGCTCACTGTAGAGTGAGACCAGCCGTGAAATTAGGACCCAAGATCTGGGTTTGGATTGTAAACCAATCTTTCTCTTTGAAAGTCTGAGTGTAATCACATCTGCAGTTCTGGTTTGAGCCCACCATTAAATGTAAGGTAGAACAGTGGTTCTCAAACTAGGGCCGCCGCTTATGCAGGGAAAGCCCCTGGCAGGCCTGGCCGGTTTGTTTACCTGCCGCGTCTGCAGGTTTGGCTGATCGCGGCTCCCACTGGCTGCGGTTCGCTGCTCCAGGCCAATGGGGGCTGCAGGAAGAGGCGCGGGCCGAGGGATGTGCTGGCCACCCTATCTGCAGCCCCCATTGGCCTGGAGCAGCGAACCGCAGCCAGTGGGAACCACGATCAGCCGAACCTGCAGGTGTGGCAGGTAAACAACTGGCCCGGCCTGCCAGGAGCTTTCTCTGAACAAGCAGCGGCCCTAGTTTGAGACCCACTGAGGTAGAAGATATAAAGATCTCTGTTATAACACCCAGAGTTAAGGAAATTACATCATGTTTACATTTGAGTTTGCTGAACACTAACTTATGAACACCAATCCTAATGTTAGGAACAATTAGGAAACAGATAGATAACGAAACACTAAATATCATACCACTGTGTAAATCCATAGAACACCCACACCTTGAACACTGCATGGTGATCTGGTTGCCCAGTCTCAAAAAAGATGTATTAGAATTGGAAAAGGTACAGAGATGGGCAACAAAATGATTAAGGGTGTGGAACAGCTTGCATAAGAGGAGAGATTCAAAAGATCGGGGCTGTTCAACTTGAAAAAGAGATGACTAAAGGTGTGTGGTGGTGGGGAAGGAGAGGAATATGACAGAGGTCTACAAAATCATGAACAGTGTGGAGAAAATCAATAAGGAAGTGTTAATAACCCCTAAACATAACAGAAGAACCAGATGTCACCTGATACCCACCTGACTTGCATTAAATGTTTCTAACAGATAAGCACCCTTTTCATATGCATCTGTAACGAGAAAGCAGTAGATTAAAATGTATCCCACTATAATTTTATTTTGGTGAATATTTATGACCATTTAAAAAAATTATTCTAAATACAATTCTTGTGTTATTGTGTAAAACATGCCACTGTTTCCATAATAAACACACTTAGAACCCTCAATAGAAACATATGTTGTATAAGTGAGAGAAAAAGCTCTAAAAGTTTTCTGTTTGTAAAGTCAACATTCAAAATCTTATCAACAAAAAAAAAAGTGGTACAAACGTTGAAAAAACCTGGTCTGACTATTTTTAAATATCAGCTGTGTCAAATGAAATTCAATTTGTTTGTTTTAGCCTGTCCCAGGTTACATATGGGTACATCATTATTAGTAAGACTGTGATTTAGTCGCGGAGGTCGTGAAAGTCACGGAGGCCTAGACTTCAGCTTGCAGTGGTCGGGAGCTGCAGGGTCCCCCACCACCCGCTGGGGCAGGAAGCTGTGGGATACCCCTGCCACCTCTGGCAGTCCCCTCCCTGCCGCCACGGGTGGCAGGGGAACCCCCCAGCTCCCTGCCGCTTGGGCAGTGGGGAATCCCCGCCCCAGCTCCTGGCGGGTGGCAGCGGAGAACCCCCAAGCTCCCGGCTGCTGTGGCTGCACAGGGTGGCGGGTAGCTCCGGGCTGCTGCAGAGCAACCCAAGCACCTGACCACCGTGGGTGGCGGGGAACCCCGAGCTCCCAGCCCCCGCAGGGGATGCCTGGAGCTGCAGGCAGCAGGGGTATCCCACAGTCCCCAGCTGCTACAGGCAGCTCCTAGTCCCTGTAGCTGTTCCACTTGAAGTACTGTGAGGATCTGCAGATCCCCATTTTTTCAGGGATATTTTAGTAAAAGTTAGGGACAGGTCCCAGCTTCTGTGAATTTTTCTGTTTTGCCCGTGACCTGTCCGTAACTTTTACTAAAAATGTCTGTGACAAAATCTTACCCTTAATTATTAGCCGTAAAGGCGAGGGCAGACTGAGGCTGGATTAAGTACCTGGGTAGTTCCACTGACTTCAATGGGACTACTCATGTATTTAAAGTGACGTACATGCAGGGCCGGCTCTGGCTTTTTTGCCGCTCTAGGCAAAAAAGCCAGCGGCCGCCCCCCCCCCATTGCGGCAGGGGCTCTCCGCTCTCCCCCTGGCAGCCAGAGCGCCGGGGGGAGGGCGGCAAGCCCGCCGGGGCTCTCCGCTCTCCCCCGGGTGGCCAGAGCGCCGGGGGGAGGGCGGAGAGCCCCCCGGCGGCCAGAGCGCCGGGAGGAGGGCGGAGAGCCAGCTGGGCTCTCCGCTCTCCCCGGCGGCCAGAGAGCCCCTGGCGGCCAGAGCACCGGGAGGAGGGTGGCAAGCCCGGCCGGGGCTCTCCACTCTCCCCCGGGCAGCCAGAGCGCCGGGGGGAGGGCGGCAAGCCCGGCCGGGGCTCTCCGCTCTCCCCGGCGGCCAGAGCGCCGGGGGGAGGGCGGAGAGCCCCCGGCGGCAAGCCCGGCCGGGGCTCTCCGCTCTCCCCCCGGTGGCCAGAGCGCCGGGAGGAGGGCGGCAAGCCCGGCCGGGGCTCTCCGCTCTCCCCCTGGCGGCCAGAGCGCCGGGAGCAGGGCGGAGAGCCCGGCCGGGGCCCCGCTCTCCCCGACTGGCCGGAGCACCGGGGGAGGGCGGCGATCCCAGTCGCGGCCCCCGCTCTCGGGCCGGAGCGCCCCGCGGTGCCGCCCCCCTCCAGGCGCCGTCCCAAGCACATGCTTGGTGGGCTGGTGCCTGGAGCCGGCCCTGCGTACATGCTTCTGGTACTTTCTTGGATTAAGGCCTGAAGAGGATTCTTGGACTCTTTGGATCTGGGCCTGGTGATTGGAGGGGATCACACAAAGCTGTGACTCAATGAGAAACAAAGCAAGAGCTGGGGATAAGGCTATCAGGGGCCAGGGGAAGGGTCTGTCTAAAGGATGGGCACTGAAAGGAAGAATCCATTTGAGGGCCAGCAATAAGAAGAATAAAAAGTTGCGGGGAAGACTATTTATTCCATGTTTGAGTGGGGCGAAGTTATGTATTGAAAGCTCCAAATTTCTATCCACCCCATTTGACAGAGGGAAAGAAGTTTAGTACATACAGGGTCAGGGAATTCATATTTGACTGGACTTCAGTCTGAGCTTTTTATTTCTCCCTGTATTTTGTAAAAGACTATTGCATATCAGCTTGAATGTTATCTTTGGTAAGTCTCACGCTGTGGAGATGGAGACCTCAAATCAAAGGTAAAGCTAACAACTCTCTGAGAATCAGTACATAGGCTCCTATTTCTCAGTCATCTCCCAAATGTCAGGGGAGGATTGCTCCTAACCCTTCAAACAGAGATTTAAGGGTTTGTGAGCCTCCCACAAGGCACGCCAGCAATTGCCCGCCTCCTACTTTATTCACTATCCATTTACACATTACTGTGATGGATAGGAATGTCTCTTTTGAAAACATCAGTGTCTATTTTCTCTATAAGCCTCAGATTGGGGATCTACACTACCACGCGGTAATGCTGATAACCAGAGCCAGCGCAGTTTCCTGATTTCTGAAAAATAGATCACTGAGACATGGTTGAAGTGCACCTTGCCTTGCAAGCTAGTTTAATTTAATTAAGCTATGATTAAACTCTATGAACATAGTAAATAGTTCCAAACCCAAGTCACTCAAAGCTTGGCATACTTCAGTGCACCTCACAGCACGCTGACAGCATCCCGTGCACTTCTACTGAGATTGTTAAGGATGCCAAAGGAGCTATTGAAAGCTCAGAGGAGACTTATTGTGGATAGTGTGTGATACTCACTTGATATGATGGATATATTTTTAAATTTACTAATGCTAGAAAAATCAATTCAGACTTCTCACTTCATTCTTAACTCACATGGTTATATTTACCATAGATTTTGCAAAATTCTGAGGATAAAGCATGATCTCTCTTATTACACATACTAGACTAAGTCTAATGACATAAGTTAAGGTGTGAAAAATCTGAATTCTGAAAGCAATAATGTTATAGAACTTCAGTGAGACAAATCAATATTATTGTACTGTACTATGGGTTTAACTTGACTTTTTGTTTTTCAAGCACTGTTCTTTAGAGCTTTCCAGCTCTGGGCCCTGATCCTGAAATTTATAGCATACATATGGGAGGGACCCTGTGCTCATATGGAGTTCCCTGACTTCAGTGGGGGCTCTGAGTAGGTTCAGCTATTCACACATACATGGTAAATAGGACAGCATTATCAGGCTCTTAGAATTTATTTATGACTAAGATCCTGCAAACACATGCATAGGTACATATATTCACATGTATAGTCCCATTGAATACAACAGTACTATGCACACGTGTAAGTGTTTGCAACTTTGTTGTATATGCTGAAATACATGTATCTACAAGTGTTTGCATATCAAATACTTTATTAAAATGACATTTTATACATTCAAAACTAAAAACTGTAGAAATCAGCAGCACCAAGAAGAAGAAAAAAATTATGCAATTTAGGAAACTTTACTCTTGATGTAAGTAAATCTTCTCACTTCAATTTACTATTAAAACTTACCAATGCTGTTCCCATCATCCCAGTAAAGCTGACCGTGAGCGAACCCATTATCATCTAAAGCAACTGTAAGTCCCATTGAGTTTTGTCGGCTACAAAAAAAAAAATTGTCAGCAAACACATTACTATTTGTCTATTTCCTCGGAGTCGTAACTATTTAAGCTATATAGGAACATCCTTGGCCAAATTGGCTCTCTCTCCCTCTGTTTCTCTCATTTTCATCAACCATATGATCAATCGAATTCATCTCATACCTCACCTGCAATCTGTCCTCTAGGCCATTTTAACTGGGTCTTTAATATTCCAAACCACTAAGCAGCTTTCAAAGAGCTCCCATTAAAAATAAAAGAAACCAGTTTTAACTTTTCCAGTTAATTTCATAGTACCTGTAAAAGGTATTATTAGCAGGGTCCTGCCATGGGATGATGTAACCTCCACGGATATGAAGGTTGATATGTTCAAGAGGAGCTGATAGGTTGTGGAACTGTCCCCTGAATGCAATCTGTTCCTCCTATAAATAAAAATAATTGATTTCAACAGAGTTACTTCTAATTCATACTAATGTAAATAAACAAGGAAAGAGATCCTAAATATGTTAATTACTTTTTGCCACAGAAATATTGATTTAAAGGTATAAATAGGGCTGTCGTTTTCATGTTCTTCAAAATATGGAATAAAATTTTGAAAATTGTGGACTTCGGGTGCAACAAAGTGGGGCACAGATCAAGGAGCTAAACCACAATGTAATTATAATTTTGGTGCCTTTTTTGCTGCCTACTTCTCTCTCCAGCTTCTTTCTTCCCAGGCTTTCCCCTGCCTCTGCAGAAGGCAGATGCAGCTAAAGCTGCCCCATTTCTGCTCTCTTGCTAAAGACCTCAGATAGAATATTTCAGGGATTAAAAATCAACAGAAGTGTTTTGGGGCTAAAGATGTTTGAGAATGTAATGTTTGTGACTTTCAAACACCTGACCTTTTAGCTCACTAATAAGTAGGTGTTGGGTGAAAATTTTGTAACAAAGTTAAAGTTACACTAAGCTAACACATCATATTAGTGTGAACTTATTGGCCGGGTTTGCAAACCCGGGTGAATAGTTTGGAAGAATCTTAGAGAAAATTCAGGTCAGACCAGAGCCTTCCTAACTCTGCACACAAGTGCCTTTATCTCTCTATGGGGGAACCTGGTGGCTTGTAATCCCCACCCCTATCTTGACATCTTCAGGGGCAGTTTGGCGGTGATAAGTACCCTCAATTCCTATTGATGCTCAGTGGCTCACTGGATTGGATCCAAGGTCTAGAGCTTCATTTCCAAAATGATGTCATTTCCCAACAAAACCTTGGTTTTAAAAGCCTCCATATCCTATCTCAACCACCTTGTCAATATCTATTCCCCTTCCTGCTCCTCTTCAACTATCAGTGGCCTCCCCTCTATCATTCCACACCATCTCACAACTATGTGCTACTATAATTCTGCTGCTGCTGTTAAGGTCTATATCTCTTGCCAACTTTCACAGCCTTCGTACACCTCTCTTTGTCATTGGCTAGAGGTTTTTCTTCCATTTAATTCTATCACCTTCTTGTATTACTTAAGTCTATAAAAAACACTTGGGGATGTAGTTTGCATGAAAAATATGAACAAAGTATAGTGTAAAGTTGTATTTAAACACATAAAGTGAGGAATTCCACCACCACCTTTGGCAGATTATTCTGCTAATAGTTTTTACTATTAGTTAGATGGTCAATAGAAAACATTTATGTTACTTACTGTGTAATAATCATACCAGCTTGCATTGGGTATATAAGCCAACACGGATGTAGCATTCTGGAATTGAAACACATACATGTTATCTTCTTTAAAGCAAAAAAAAAAGTATATCTAAAAGTACTCTCATATATAATTAAATATCTAAATTCTTACCTCCAGTACAGGGCTAATGAGCAGTGCAGGTCCCCACAGAAATTGTTTGTATACATCCCATGTTTCTTTGTCTTCCACAAACCTTAAAGCAGTAAAATCATTACCACATATATGATATCAATCTTTTCAAAAGAGTTTCCTTCTTAAAGCACACTGGGTGATTAAAAATTTCGTCTTTCCCCACCACACACATCCCAACCTTATTTATGTTTCTTCTTTTAATAACTCAGATTATTAAAACTGGACCAGTTTTAAACATCTAATTTACTTTTCCTCATTCATGTAATCAATTCAGGTATGCCAAGGGCTTACAGAGATTCTCAGATGAAAGACATTATAGAAGTGTAAGGTATCACTATTCATATATGTTGTAGTTTAGATCATGAAACTAAAAAGTTTCTAGTCACTTTCATTTTTAGGTCCTTATTCATTAACACAATAATAGTAATATTATCTAAGGGCCAGACTGAGAATCTCTTCCTCACGTTGTTGGATAGCTGCTTACATAAATTGCCCCGAGTTACTCAAGTGAGTTAGTCTAGCCCTAATATTTTTAAACCTTTACAAAGTCAGGATGCAGTTTGATTTTGACAATAAGATTTAGGTCAGTTCTTATTGTATTCAGTCTAGTTTACCATCTCTAAAGGACACCAATGAAAACATTCATTTATCTTGAGGTCAAAGAAACAGTAAGAACCAAGTATCTACAAATGCTGAAGCAACCCAGCTAAATCTATTACTAAACTTGGAAATTATTCTTATAATATATTTTTTTTAATGCTGGGATTGGAAGGTTGGTAACAGGAGAAACAGTGACTCAATTTTCTCATTGTGATTATTCCACAGAACTATAATAAAGTGTTTGACAGAAATTAATGCTGAAGCAAGAGAATGGATAACTTCACTAATCTATTCTGATAGATGCTGAAAATCCAATATTAAGGAGAGAGTATATTACTGTCAGTTAAGGCTGAAAGCTACAAAATGATCAATCTCCTTATTTTTCCCCACCCTCCAAAAATCAAAATGTACTCACATCTGAAAACTCAAGGGAAGTCCTATACTTTAAACATAATTACACTGCAATAATTATATAATTCATGTCTCTCTGTCCATAATTGCTAAATTTATGAATCCAGAAAAAATATTTTGCGGTATTTTGAGCTGGATTGCACCTTTTAGAGCAGAGCAGCACCATCCCCAGTGCAATATCCAGAAGATACAGTGCCTCAGGAAGGAAATCCTGGAGCTGAATAGTTAAGTCAATCACCATTTACTTCAATGTAAAGGTTTTTTGGTCACACAATTCATACGGATTATGGTTAATAAAGGGTTAAAGAATGATTAATAAATGGTAAATCAATTGTTATAGATATATACAGAGTCCAACAGGTCAATAGGTTGTTTATAATCATCATTAACACCTTCTATTGATGTGCATATAACAAATGATAAGATATAGAACTCATATCTGTATCATATTATAACATCTATTAACACTTTATAAACCATTGACAATTTACAATATAAAATGTGATCTTTATTTTGTTTTTAATTTTTCTCTATTGTGTTTTCAGAACAAATGCAACAAGAAAAATACAAAACTGAGGTATCCAAAATCACTAACCATTTTGAGACATTTTGGACTACATGTGTCCACCCTCTAAAGCAGACAGAACTCCCATCTACTCAGTAAAGACTGACCCCTAAAACTGGGACACATATTACACAGAGACATAAATCTAGAGTTTTGCATAGAGCCAAATAATGGGTTCTTGCCTGCCTCACGGAGCTAGGATTTGAATTAAGACAGAGTCCATGAGAAGGAAAGGAACAGGAAAACTATTAAAAGTAGTAGGAGATATGTAGACGAGGACTCCGCCAGTAGCAGAATTATAGTAGCACCTAGTTGTGAGATGGTATGAAGAGAGAGAGAGGGAAATCACTATAGATGACAAGGAGTAGGAAGAGGAATAGATAACGGTCAATGAGATACACTAGAATCCAGGGAGGGTTGTAAAAACAAGAAATGGACCCAATCCTATGAGTTGCTGACACCTTCAATAGGAACTGAGAGGGAACTTAGTACCTTCAAGCTACCCCTGTAGATGTGGGGTTACGTGACACCAGGTTGCCCTCTAGAAAAAAAAATTGGGAACCAAATATCCCTACACACTAGAATAAACATTCTTATAAAAAAAAAAGCTGAAGAGTACAGTTTGAGCTAATTTCAGGAAAACTCATGAGTTTAAGTTAAAAAACAAATTATTGTCAAACTGATGAAACATTTCATACTTACTCATGGAGGACAGGACGCACTACAGTGCTACCATGAACGTGAGCTTCATACATTAAAGTGTAGAGATAGGGTAACAGTGTGTATCTTGTATTGAGTACATCTCTGGAAATATTTTCAAATTGTTCATCAAAGGAAACAGGATCTTGCTTCTAAAAATGGAAAGAAACTGTTACTCAAATTGCAGAATCTCTCTCATACCCCTTTTCACCTTTCTTCCTTGTTTGTAATTATTAATTTATTTAATTTTAGAAGCACATTATGGACCTGATCCTCCAAGGTACGTTAGCATTTCCTGAAAATCCTAAATAACGCATTCTTAACTACCTGATTTGCACATTCAAGTTCCTTTTTACACATGTATATGCATTTGGGGGGCATACACTTTTCAGCTGCCAGTTGGAAAGTTTGGCCCTAGATGATGGAAGTGATTGCAGTGACCTTCACAAGGGAGTGAGAGGAACTGATTCTTTATTGAATTCATTACATTTAAATTACAATTATTATAACCTCTGGTTATATCTATATTGATTCATATCCAGCTTTTGCATCAAAACCACAATTATTAATAAAAGCATATTTTCACAGCCACTTACAATGATATTGGCAGTATTTTATTGTTTTAGAACCTGAGAGAATTGCTATATTTTTGATTCTGTGAATATTTCCATTGACAACTCTCTTTTTGGAGGGAGCTGTAAATTAACTATTATTAACTGGCCACCAACTTGAAATTTGGTTGAAAAGTTCTCTGCCAAAGAGTAATATTAAATGATTTTTCAACAGCCTTACCTTTTGCAGATATTTCCCTGACTTAAGCCTACCATTTTTTTTTTATTTGAAGTAATAAAATAGTTGAGATAATTGGTAATATTTATATATGGACTAATATGCATGTTTCCTATTTTTTTATATTATACTTTTACTTTAAATTCCATTGGCCTGCTAAACCCAGGGTTGTGAGTTCAATCCTTGAGGGGGCCACTTAGGGATCTGGTGCAAAATCAGTACTTGGTCCTGCTAGTGAAGGCAGGGGGCTGGACTCGATGACCTTTCGGGGTCCCTTCCAGTTCTATGAGATAGGTATATCTCCATATATTTTATTCCTAGCTGAAAAGATCTTTCTGGGACTATGTAATGTAAACTCTTTTTTCTCCCTAAACTGCAGTGCTTTTCACTCCTAAGGACAAAGTGGTATTAAATAACAGTAGATGTCACTGTGGGCTTAGAAGGAAGGCTTGAAAAACCTAGTGGGGGCATGGGAGGGGTGGGGGGGAGTTTAATACAAACTCCACTGAATGTATGACACATTGTGTTGTACATAATTTATTATCCTTCTTTCCTGCAGGGCAGCACTCAGGACTTTCAAAAAGTAAAAAGAGCACTAATGAGTGATGTCAGGGAGCACTTTCAATCTTTATTAAATGTACTGAACAATACCTTGGCAAATTGGGTAAGAATGGAAGCAACATGATAACCCTGAATCTGCTTTTTTAAAGGCTTTAAAAGGCCTATTGAAAGGTGTGCTGCTGCAAGATAAAGCACACTGTTTTTAAAAAGGAGACTTTAATCCATTAGATATATGCCATATAAATAGCTCGACTCTGCTAGACCTGAAGCTCTAACTAGAACATAAGTACTGTTTCTAGTTTTTGTTTTCCCACTTATCTTGTTTTACAGCTTTCAACAATACATTCCTTAGCTAATACAGTCTACAGTTAGACAATTATTTTGTTTTTTATTCTTTAATAACAGTAGCGGATGGAGGCAGAATATGCAAAGTAGAATAAATTTGTACACACTCTCTACAATCTTATTAAACTATTCCATTTTCTGATTTGTCCTCTAATTGTGAACTATTAGGGGAGGAGAACACGAAGGTCATTCTTACTGCATTAAGTGTACTCTAGAGAGGAAAAAAACAAACAAAACAAAAACTTTACTTGAGCATTGTAGGTGCAGATTTTTTTTTTAAAAGGCATGTAAGTAAAAAAATGTCTGAGCTTGCTTCAGTTCTAGAATATGCTGGTTTCATTGTCATAAATTAGGTTGCAGGCCCTTTAATGGTGTAAAACCTGCATGGAGGGGGCAGTGATGCCACGCACACAGGGCTCCCACAGATGCAGTAAATTAGAGCATGACTAGGGAGCCAGGATGGGCACATCCACTGTGCAGCACTGCCCAGGCACCACCCAGGGGACCCAGGACAGTTTAAAGCTCTCTTTTCTTGGCAAATGGCCCATGAAAGGTGGCAGTGTAAACACCATATAGCAGCCCTGGGGTTCAATCACCCTATGAGCACAGTAGCCCCAGCTGACACATGAGAGTGCCATTTACATTACTCTATATCAGTCATAGTGAAACAAGTTTCATGTGTAAAGTAGGGTGACCAGATGTCCTGATTTTATAGGGACAGTCCCAATATTTGGGGCTTTGTTTTATATAGGCACCTATTACTCTCCACCCCCGTCCCGATTTTTCACACTTGCTATCTGCTCACCCTATGTGTAATTAAGAGTCTGTCTTTCTGTATCCTCACAGCAATGTCTCAGTGTAGCTAACATTAAATACCAATGTACTGGTTGCCTGAGTCACTAGGTTTTGATGGGTCAACACTGGGAGGGAGAAAACGAGAACTAAATTAACTGAGGCACAAAATCTTCCAAGATTAGTTGAAAGCTAGGTCACAAATATTTCGTGTTAGAACCAGTCTGCAAAACATGAATTTCCAAAAGGTTTGTGTTCAAATAGACTTAATTTTTCCTAGTTGAATCTTGATGCAAACCACACCCAAAACAGCGTCATGAATGGTCACAGGAGTTGACAGGAACCAAAAGTGGGACAAGGGGTCATATTGGAGAATAACATGGAATCTGTGATCAAGCTTCCAAGGCCAAAAGGGACTACTGTGATCATGTAGTCTGACATCCTACATAACTCAGGCATTAGGACTTCCTTGTATTAATTCCTCTTTGAACTAGAGCATATCTTTTAGGGGGGAGGGAGGGGAAGCTAATCTTGGTTTAAAAATTGCCTGTGATAGAGAATCCACCACACCACTTGGTAAGTTGTTCCAATGGTTAATTACATTAATTCAAGTTTGAATTTGTCAAGCTTCAACTTCCCAGAAAACATATTTTGAAAATGAAATGCACCGGAGCACAGAATACTAGCATTAGCTAGAATTATTTCTCGTCTGATAAGTGAATTAATAATGACAACATCATTTAAAAACAAACATTCTTTTCACTGTGTGCCCTCTCTACTTTGTATCTGTTTTCTTTAGATTGTGAACTCTTCAAGTTTGGGGCTCTTCATATCTTATGTGGGCCCAAGCACATTATTGATGTATAGTAAATAATAAAAATAATCTATGACCCACCTCTGTGCCTATGGTATTATGATTTCTGGAAAATGGGTAAAATGCTCCCAGCTGCATCCAACGGACACACATGTAATACTCTGCATCATTGAAGAAGCCACAAATGTCTGCTCCAGTCTGAAAGATTAAAAAAGAATAAATTTGAATGCTGTAGATTATTGCACTTAGGTAATGATGTTTTAAATGTATAGTAACAACACTAACTTACATAGGATATTCCAAAAAGGCTGAATTCCATCATACCTGCAAGAAAAGTAAGGTGACTTTATTGATTGCTATTTTCTTTGATATTCTAATAGCCACCTGCAGCAGCATTCATTTCGCAGAAAGGAATGAAAATAAATATATTTCTGTAGTTTCTCTAATATATTGTTCTTCTTCCCCCTGCAGGATATGCTGGCAGCTGGCTCTGCAGGAGCAGAGAAAGGCAGCTGGGCGGGGAGGGGGAGAGAGAGAAAAAATCGCTAGGGCCAGGGCTAACAGGGAAAGGCTAAAAGTAATGGGTGGGCATTTTGTGGGTGAAAGGGAAGTTGACTTCAGTGGGAGTTGAGAGCATTCAACAACCCCCAGGATCAAGCCCAATGTCTATTTTATAAGCACAACAATTCTAAAGAGTTGCTTAGCAGCCATTAAGAGAAGGTTAAAAAACAAGCAATTAAAACACGAATGCTGATTGCTAAACTGAGCAGCCTGTATTGCCTACAATTAAATTTCTTCTGATCTAAGCCTAGTAAAAGCAAGTAAAAGACAAACATGTCCAGAAGCAAGTTACTGCATAGGATCAATTGACTGTAAATCCTATTGCTTCCACATACCAATTATAGATTTATAAAGTTGATCCCAAGCTGCGGTGTTATCGCCAAGCCAGTGTCCAGCCCATTTTCCACTAGAGGGATACGTTGAACGGGTGACAACAATTCCACGTTCATTAGTGGTGCTCTGTAAAGCACTAACAATGAAAATACAAAGAATAGTAAATTAGACGTGGAAGAAACAGTTCTAGTAAAAAAACCTTACATAAGGTTTCCTTTGAAAATAAAAGTATTTTCTTATATTTTGATATTTAAATTAAAACCATGTAGTTACTGGTATTATTAATAAGTATAAGCACCAGATTAAAATAATGTTTTCAGAAGTTATAAGGATTCACCTTTGCCCTGGAATATACTATGGTTCAGACTGATGTACTTGTACAAATTTAAAAACTGAAAATCAAGTGCAAATAAAGCTGAGGTATAGTCAGAAACATAAATGCCAAAAGAGAGGATGCTAGAATATGGAATTTCACACTAAAACCAGCTAGAATTCAGGAGAATTGGAGGGAAGAAAAACTTGTGAATATCTGTAAAATTGAATGCATGAGGTGATGCACGGTCACTGCAGAAATACATATCAGTGACCTAGTATTAGGCAAACTGGAAACAATAATTAAAGACAACTTTGAAAACATACACAGACAAATGTGACATCAGGACAAGAGCTGGGTGAAACCTCGTTATGGATTGAGTTAAAACCTTGTTCAAACTGATGTGTGCACTGTGCACAGACCCTTTATTTAAGACAGCTGTGAGAGACAGTTAAGCTGTTACACCTAAAACAAAGCCTATTAGCATCTACTTAGGCCTGGTCTACACTGGGGGGGGGGGGGGAGGGGAATCGACCTAAGATACGCAACTTTAGCTACGAGAATAGTGTAGCTGAAGTCGATGCATCTTAGGTCAACTTACCTCGCGTCCTCATGACACGGGGTCAACTGCCGCCGCTCCCCAGTCGACTCCGCTTCCGCCTCTCGACGCGGTGGAGTACAGGAGTCGATGGCAGAGGGATCGGAAATTGATTTATCGTGTCTACACTAGACGTGATAAATCAATCCCCACCCGCCGATCCGGTGGGTAGTGTAGACGTACCCTTAGAAACTTGCACCATGGGCAGGGGCTCCACTGGGTGAGGTGTGGAGGTGGGTGAGAGAAAACACAGAAACTGACAACAGACAAGAACAGAGAGACAGAGGCAAAATGCAAGAAAGCCAAGAAGTAGCCTGTGAGCACAATGTGACCCTGGAAAAGCTAGTGATAGCTTTTGGGTTTGTTGGCTAAAGAGTCTTGAGGCTGTATGCTAAGAAACTGCTCTTTTCCTCCTGTGTTTGGAGAAGCAGAACTTCATACATACTTTTAAAATAAACAACATTGCATCAAAGAGAATACCAGCCTCCATCAATTTTCACTTCCAACTAGAATATACCCAGGGCCCTGAAATTTGACTAGCCACTCAGACTGAAAAGGGGCTAAACTTCTGTAAAAGAAAGTCTTGTGCCACTGCAATCTACTCTACTAAAATTCTTTGGGGGTGGGGATGGGATTTAAAATGGATAAAAGAGAATTGGTAAATATAAAATATTTAGATTTTCAATACGCTTTTGACAAAATCCCTCATTAAGGAAACTGAAAGACAACTCCCCTCATTCAGATGGGCAAGGAGGGCTGCTAGCCCCTGGAAGCAGTTTTTCCAGTCTTGCCTGCCTCCTTTCCAGCTGGGAGAGGTGGGCTGAGGTGACCCTGCCCAGCCTGGGCTGTTAAGAGGGTACCTGCATCTTGCTCAGCAGAGGCAGCCTGTCCAATCATGCCTCCTTCCTCTCAATGCACTAAAAACCTATGCCCATTGCCACAAGATATCACAGAGTCCAAGCAGCTGCAGTGTTAAACACAGATGCATTAGGGCAAACCAATTACTAGCTGACAAGGTTAGGAAGAAATTTCCCCTACGGGTTGGTTATTGCATAACTGTCCATTTTGAGTATTCCTCTGAAGTCTCAGATATTAGCCTCTGTTCTGATAGCAGAGTAGATGGGTCACGGGTCTGACCTCCTTGGACAATTCCTATGATCCTATGCAACATTGTGAACACATACTGTGAATCATTATACAAAAATAATAATAAAGTACTAGTTTAAAAGCTACACTGATGAAATCACATTGCTTTCTAATGCTATCTTCACAATAATAGCCTGAACAGCTGCTTCAATAAGGCACTGTTTATTTTTTTTTCTTCTGCAGGATTTACAGCTTTAGTGACATTATAATTACAGTGAAAACACACAAGTCACTTAAATTACCATAGTAATTAAACTAGACTAATGCATTGTAATTATTTCTTCCAAGATAAACAGTAAGTTTTCTAGTATCTTCTACTTCTTTGTCATGTATTATCAAACACTTTCATACTCTGCTTGTATTACTCTATTTGTAGAGTGACTTGGAAATTGCACATAGTGCTGTAAACATAAAGAAAGTATATGTCAAGAAAAGTGTCTTTATGGGACTACAAACGTGTAAAGTTAAGTGTGTGCTTAATTGCCTTGCTGGATTAGGTTGAGAGTCCTCAGTACTTTGCAAGATTGACCCTGATACACACCTGAACATCAGTTATATGTGATGTAACAAAAATCTAATTTAACCTGAAAGTCTATGACTGGCTGCTACATTTTACTTTTAAAGACTTTGTTTATTGAGTCTGCCTGAAAGTCTAGTTAATAGAGGATTGCAGTAAATCAACATAGAGGCTATAAAGGGCAGCCAAGAGACTAACACACTATCTAAACATTCTCAAAACAGGTTAGGGAGGTCAAGTAATGTAAAAAGTTGGTGTTCGTGTTGAGGTTATGCGACTATGTGGATGTTGTGATTTCTGAATTTGCTCCTTGGCTGATCTAGTTAATGGTAGTTTAGGTACAAGTGATCATGACTTGATCACATTTATCATGTGCAAGCAGAATAAAGTCCAGACTACTACTATATCTACTTGGTGCTTTAATGTGCCATTTTCAGAAAGCTGGGGAAAAAATGTGAGTCAAATCAGCTGGGGGGAAGAATTTCATCAGAAAAATGTAAATGATAATTGGGAATCACTAAGACCACCTTACTAGATGCTTAAAAAGCCACAATCCCACACCTGAGGAATAAGGCTGTGCTAGTTTTAAAAAATGGAGGTGAAGTGAAAACAGTGGTTAAAAAAAAAAAAAAGACTAAAACACAGAAATACATAATAAATGGAAGAAAGGGGAAGCTGATAATAATTAATATAAATCAGAAGTTAGAAACTGTAGAAAACTGATAAGGAAAGCCAATGGACACAAGGACAAATTTATAGCCATCAAAGCTAAGGACAATAGGGAGTATTTTAAATATATTAGGAACAAAAATAACCGACAGTGGTATTGGTCATTACTAGATAGACATGGTAGAATTATCAATAGTAATGCAGAAAAGGCAGAAATATCCAATAATATATCTGTTCTATATTTGGTGAAAACACAGATGATATAGTGTCATCGTATGGTGATGATAACACTCTTTCCATTCCACTAGTATCTCTAGAGGACGTTAAACAGAAGCTACTAAAATTAGGTAGTTTTAAATCAGCAGGTCCAGATCACTTGCATTCAAGAGTTTAAAAAAAGATGGCTGAGGACTTCATTGGACCATTATTGCTGATTTGTAATAAGCCTTGGAGCAGTGGGAAAGTTCCAGAAGCCTGGAAGAAAGCGAATGTTGTGCTAATATTTAATAAGGGTAGACATGATGACTTGGGTAATGACATCAGTCCCAGGTAAGATAATGGAGTGGCTAATACAGATCTTGATTAATGAAGAACTAAATGAGGGTAATGTAATTAATGCAAACCAACATGGGTTTTTTGAAAATAGATCCTGTCAAACCAACGTAATATCTTTTTTTGATGAGATTACAAGTTTGGTTGATAAAAGTAACAGTGTTAACATAATAGGCTTAGACTTCTGTAAGGCATTTAACTTGGTACTGCATAACATTTTGATTAAAAAACTAGAACAAATATAAAATTAACATAGCACACATTAAATGGATTAAAAACTGGCAAATTGATGGGTCTCAAAATGTAACTGTCGATTGGGAATCGTCATCAAGCAAGTCTATTTCCAGTGAAGTCCTGCAGGAATCATTTCTTGATTCTACACTATTTTAACATTTTTATCAATGACCTGGGAAAAGTTTGCAGCGGACACAAAAATTAGGGAAGTAGTAAATAATGATGAGAAAAGATCGCTGATTCAGAGTGATCTAGATTACTTGGTAGACTGAGCGCAAGCAAACCACATGAATTTAATACAGCTAAATATAAATGTATACATCTAGGAACAAAGAATGTAGGCCATACTTAAACAACGGGGGACTATATCCTGGGAAGCACTAACTCTGAAAAAGATTTGGGGCTGTGGTGGATAATCAGCTGAACACGAGCGCCCAATATGAGGCTGCGGCCAAAAGAACAAATGCGATCCTGGGATGCATAAACAGGGGAATCTCAAGTAGGAGTAAAGAGGCTGTTTTACCTCTGTATTTGGCACGGGTGTGACCACTCCTGGAATACTGTGTCCAGATCTGGGGTTCACCGTTCAAAAAAGATAGTGATAAGAGGGTTCAGAGAAGAGCCACAAGAAAGATTAAAGGATTAGAAAACTTGCCTTATAGTGATAGTCAAGGAACTCAATCAATTTAGCTTAACAAAGAGAAGGGGTAACTTCACTATAATCTATAAGTACCTAAATGGGGAACATATATGTAATAATGGGCTATTCAATCTAGCAAAGAAAGGTGTAACATGATCCAATGGCTAGAAGTTGAAGTTTAACAAATTCAGATGGGAAATAAGGCACAAATTTGTAATGGTGAGAGTAATTAACCATTGATACAGTTTATCAAGGGTTGTGGTGGACTCTCTATCACTGACAATATTTAAATCAAGACTGGATGTTTTTTCTAAGGCCTGGTCTACACTGGGGGGGAGGGGGGGTGGGGCTGTTGATCTAAGTTACGCAACTTCAGCTACATGAATAACGTAGCTGAAGTCGACATATTTAGACCTACTCACCGCGGTGTCTTCCCTGTGGTGGGTCACCCGCTGCCGCTCCCCCGTCAACTCTGCCTGCGCCTCTCGTGGCAGTGGAGTACAGGAATCGACAGGAGAGAGCTTGGGGGTTGATTTATCACGTCTAGACTAGACACGATAAATCGACCCCCACTGGATCGATCGCTGCCCGCTGATCTGGCAGGTAGTGTAGACACCCTAAAACATCTGCTCCAGGAATTATTTTTGAGGAGCTCTATGTCCTGTGCTATACTGTAGGTCAGACTAGATGATCACAACAGTTCCTTCTGGCCTTAGAATCTATGAACTACAAAAAACAAAAGTTGCAATTTGAGCGCTACAAAATCATAAATGGAAACTCCGTTTTGGAGGCCATTGCCTAGAGAGTACTGCTGAATGGAGATTAAGGTATCTTGTTTACCCATAGAACAGTTACAGTTTGGATAGAGGCAATGGTGAAGTGGAGGGCAGGCACACTTGTCCTCAGTTTTTTTTTCCGAGAGTTAGAGCCTTTTTGGGTGATGACATAGGGGGTCTAAGACTCAGGTTTGAAACACCTAAACTTTCTCGAAGGGCCAGCTCAGCCATTTATATGAATGTGAGAGAGAGAGAAACTGAGTTCCATGCAATTTACAGTTTATGCGGGACTTTTAGATGTGAGTTTAAAGAAAGAGATCTTGACTGCTCTTCGCAGACATTGATAAGCCAATGGCACTTCCATCAGGGTAAGCCCTTTGTCTCTGTTGCCCCCGAAGTTTTGTGCACTGCTCTGTATACCAATTAATCTTACACCTTTCCATAGCAAATGTGAATGGATTTCATTGGTGTAGAGCTTTGGGTTTTTCAGAATAAAAAGGTGATATACATATATACATAATGCTCTTATTTTTCTAATCCCTGAATGTGCCGGCAGATTCTTCCATGAACCAGTAACATATTAGGAATTATTGCTTAGTGACTAAAAATGCACGACTCAGGTATCCAGAGAATATGATTTTATAGCCCCAGCTTTCTTATCTTTTGATAAAATGAACTTCAGTATTGCTGCTCCATTCAATAAGTATTTGTACCCAGGTTGCCAACTCTTGTGATTTTACTGTCAGTCTCACAATATTTGATATTATACTTAAAGACCCAATTCTGACAAACAAGTGCTTACTTGAGAATCTCTGCTTTTGTTAAAAAAATAAAGTAAATTTTTAGCCCTTGTGGTTGCAGAGAAAACCTTAAAAAAATGTGACCCGAGTGTACCACAAAGGTTTAAAAACCAGAAGGCAAATAAAAAGAACCCATTTTTAAGATAGTATCTTTAAAACAGGGGGGCTGTGATTGTTAGTACTTTTGTTCTTACATTTTACGGAAGTACTATTGAAAAAGTACCGCCAAACAGTACACTAGTGTAAATAATTACTGATTGCCTATATGTTTTAGAGGTTCATTTTGCTGAAATGCTTTTGTTATCCTGAAGTTTCTTGCTGCCATATGGAGTATGAAAGGCACCAAGATCATCTCTGCTTTACCTTCCCATCTTGTATCACACAAGACCAGGAAAGAATGCTGCAGCTAGCATTTCCTTAGCATTAGGGAAAGAGTAGAGACAACTAGAATATCAAGGGGTCATGGATAGCCAGGGCCCTGATACATCTGTGCACCTGGTGGGGTCAAGCAGATGGTCCTGTGGGAGGAAATGTTCTCAATTTCTGAAACAGCAATAAGCATCCTCTCTTCCCTAGTCCTCCTGCCTGTGTCTGATCTGTGCTGGCAAAATGCTCAGGAAATAGCTCCAGTCCCCTGTCCCATTCTTTCTTTGAGAAAATGTCAGAATTTTGCCCCTGGATTGTGCAGATGCTGTATAATATAGTCTAACTTGAAGCCATTCCAGAATGATGGCCAGAAAACAACATTCATTAGGTTCATATATATAAGCTATATTGCACCTCCTGATAAGAAAATTGTACTTTGCATCATTATTTCTTGACTCTGATTGCTCCCATGTGTACTACTATGGAACTTCTTTAATTATGATATTACACCATCTTAATGCTGGCATAGAAGATAAATTTGGAACATTTAAGATTTTTAAATAGAGGTTTTGACCATATTTTCAAGTATAAGAAGTGTTTGAATAAACTATCATTTATCTTAGTCATTTCTGCTGTTCAGGTGAAGCTTTTAAAAACGGGGGGAAATCACTAGATTTAATTTTATCCTTAATACTCAGAAGCAATGATAATATTCCCATCAGTGTTAAGTTATCGTCTACAGACAATTTCCAAATTTTACTTTGATTTGGCTGACAGTAAAAGAATCAGAAATTCCTTACTGTCCTGTCAGCAATTCTGCGAGTGCCTTGATTGACAGTGATGCACTGGCATACTACCAAATATAACATCCACTCAGTCAAAAATTCAAGTGGCCTTGATATTTTCTTTCGTTATGGTAATATCAAAGTTACCAAGGGCTTTAAGGTCATTAAGGCCCATAGAAAAATGCTGTTCTTTGCTTGCTCATTGAATTGGAAATGAAACAACCTAGATATATTATCATTAGATCAGACATTATCTAAAATAGGATAGGATATTACTCAGTAAGGAATTAACATATAATAAAGTTCGCCTTGGAACTGAGAAAATAAATTGTTAATGAGAAAGGCTTATGCATATCATTTACATAAAAAGTTCACTAATTTCCCTGTTTAATATTATTTCTTATTTTTTGTTAAGGATGTTAATTCAAGAATGCATATACAGTGCCCTGCATTTAAAATAACAAATTCACATACCGTAGCCTGATATATACCATAAGATCAAAACAATATCAGTGCTATAATTAAAGCAGTACATCATAGCTATACCTGGAAGCAAAAGGTATTTCATATTTTAATTACTTTAATTACTTAGGTTATTGTTGGGTAATTACTGCTCTTAACAGCTGATCAAAATGCTGATGATAGTTCTGTCTTGTAAATGAGCAGCAGAGTGTGCGCTTTTATGATTGACTGATCTTGTTTAAATGCAGAGCACTGTCCCAAGATGGCCTTGGGTAGCTGTCTCATAATAGATATATCAGTTGAAAATGCAGCATGTTGTGTCTGAATGTGTTGGGACAAGAAAAGATTTGATGGCATCTAAATTAAACTATATTAGAAATAGCAACATGACCATCTTCTCTGCTAAAGCCAGGCAGCGATTAAGGTTGCACAACATAAAAATTATATGGATTAAGTCATTAGAATCTGTGTACAACTAATTTTGGCCAGGTAGGTGAGAAAATAATCTTCTGTAATATCAGACTTGGGTAAACTCTTTTTTAAAATGTGACTTGAAAATTGCATCTGCTTGGAGAGGGTGATTGTGAAACTGCTGGACTCAAACCAAGACACTGAGTTTCTGTTGAAGAATTAAATTCAGCAATTGAAAAAAAGATTCTGAAGGACACAAAACAATTTTGCTGCTTCAGATTCCAATTATCAGAGCAGAATCCTCTTTGGTAAGACACACTCATGGGCACCCTATCTCGATTAAGTGGTTGGTGCAAGCAAAAGAAAAGGACAGTCAGCATTATCTATCTGGTGCAATCATCATAGTAACTGAGCAATAAAATATGAGTGAATAAAACCAATCAAGAGTCCAACAAGTAGAATGCATCAGTGGCTCTCAAACTTTTTACCATCAGGCCTCATTTTTGTCAGTCCAAATGAGTTCAGTTCCCATCTTCACTTGTGCTAGTGACAATATTGATATATATCAGCTATTAGTAAAATACTGGCACGCTAAAGTACACACACTCGTAACAGCCTCACTGTCTCACATTTCAGTGAATACGACTTACCAAAGTGTGGAAGGACTGACACAAATTGAAAAAGAGAGTGATCTGCAAACCTCTCCAAGAGGATCACGGGCTCCTGCCACCTAGAATCTCCCATTCTGCCACTGTCCCTTCCTCAGTTTGTCTCCTTTGAGTCCCCAGCTATTGCCGCCTATAGCTCCTGACCTCTTTAATTCCCTCTTAGCAAATATGACAGCTGCCTTCTTGGTCAATATCAGAGACTGAATCAGGGATCGCCTGAAATAAAAAGCAGACGTCTCTACAGCTTGAGATAAAGAGCCAAGCTCACTAGCAGAAGGTTCTAACAGACCATATCCTCTGGAGATTATGCACAGAGGAGATCACCACATACACCAGGTATGTCTACACTGCAGAAAAAAAACCCACAGCAGTGAATCTCAGAGTCTGGGTCGATTGACTTGGGATCACACTATGGGGCTGAAAATAGCAAGTGTAGACATTCCTGTTTGGGCTGGAACCCAGGCTTTGAAGCTCACTCCCACGGGGTTGGGGAAGGGAATGTTGCAGTGTAGACATACCCACTGACTATGAATTACACAAGGCCCTATGGCAGCCATCTTGTCACCCCCTTCTCCTTACTGTTCTCTACTCAAAGCTGGCTAGGCAAGAGCAGGGCATTCTTGTAGGTATTACTAGTGACGCGCAACCCCTGGTTGGAGAAACTGTGTTGGCCGTGAAAGAGAGAGAGAGAGAGTAGTTAGAGCTACAACAAACAGACAGAAAATCTTGCTATCATCTTCCACTTAGCTGGTCTTGCAAGGCTAGACTAAAGCTTGCACTTAAAAAAAATATTTTGTAAAGACGTAATAATTATTTTAAAATCCCAATATCTACAAAAAATAATAAATTTGAGCTTTTGCTTTTTTTTAGTCTTAATGATTTCATATGTTCTCTGCAACCATAAGTGCTATAAACTTATTTGTTTTTAAATGAATGCTGAGGTTCTCAAGTAACCATATAATTCCATGCCTGAAGACTCTGTAGCCTAGCCTAGCAATATGGAGGACTGATTCTCCTTTTCCATTAAAACACCCCTCTGTTGCAGGGAAGGGTATATATGGACCTCTGTGAGTGGGTGGCAGAGCACCATCCATCTATATAGGTACTCATATGACCTTCATCATGGTAGTAGCTGAATGCCTCATAATCTTTAATGTATTTATTCTCACAACATATCTGTGAGGTAAAGTAGTGCTGTTGTTCCCATTTTACAGATGAGATGTGTCTATCAGGACACAAGACCTAGGTAAGGAGGTTGTGGAGTTGGTGGAAGGGAAGGAGAGTCCGAGGAGTTTCAGGAGTGAGTGGATGATAGGGAGGAAGCTAGGGGTGCAGCTGGTTCCCTCTATAGCTAAGAGCAGAGGCAGTGCTCTGGTTGCACCTTTCCCTCAGGTAGAGAAAGTACTTCTTCCAGTACTCTTCCTGATGACCTTTCAGAGGTCACCTGACAGGAGAGAAAACTTTTTCAGGGAGACAGGGTCTCTCAGGTATGGTCACTGCAGAGAAAAGAAAGAATAGCACCATCCCCACCTTACTATGGAGAGGTCTAGTGAGTCATCAACTTTGCTGTGAGAGGCTGACTAAGATAGGGAGATAGCAAATCCATATCTCTCAGCGAGATTTTTGAGGAGGTCTTGGTTTCTGCTGGAAAACCTCCAGTTACTTCAGAGAAGGTCTGTCATGGACTGGACAGAATTAGAAAGAGAACACAAAGGCAATAGAGAGGTTTGTCCAAGAAAATGGTATGACTGGATGCTTTTTAAAAAAACTCTGGGAAAGAAGTCAACCTGTCAAATGGCCAGGAGAAAAAATAGAGACCTAAAGTTATTGGTCACTGACTCGAGTGATCTGGATGTAGGGAATACAGGTAATTTTTCTAGTATAGACCAGAGCGTAGATGCTGTAAACCTTGTGTACGTACCTATTTTTATTAATGATACCTGATCTTTTGTTTTCAACTTCCTGTTATGCATTATGCATATTGAAATACAAAGCTACTTTACCGTGCTCCTAATCTCTCAGCTACGTCTTCCAGCAGTAAACAGCTTTCACGCAGTACCTACACACATACATACACTTGTAAGATTGTTTCCCATTGATGTAACACCCAACAATAGAAAAGTACAGTATGGGGTAAAGGACTAGATTTTGTTTAAAGGCACAGGTGATCATAGAAACATAAGATACTGAAAGAGGTTTGTTTTGGTTTTCTATTTAAATACCTGCTTTGGCTGAACACTATTTTCTTCCAATAGACAGTGCAAGTCAGCAACAACAGTGTCACTTGAAATTCTGCTCAGAGGAAAGAGATCCCAACTTCTTGAAAGCCTACAGCTTTTTTCTCTTTTCTCAACTATTAGCACTAGGCAAACACTGTCATGAGACAAATACATAAACCTAGTCCATTTGTCCTTGACATGTATGGTACTTGCATTAAAAAATGTGTTACATTTTCCAGCTTCTGACTCCAATTAACTGTGCTCTTACAAGCTGTTTCTGGATCCTTTCAGTCTGCCCTTTGTGTAAACCTCATGTTAGATGAAAAGCATACTGCCAAGCAAGAAACTTCAGAAGTGTGATGTGTGAAACAGAAAGATATGAGAAAAACTATAAAGGAAACTATGAAGAGAGAAATACAAAACAAAGCAAGCTGCATTACACATTAGACTGTGTTTCTTTTTGTGGTGAGAGAATCAGTCATATGGATGTGAATTCTTCATCCTCAGTACATGCATGGGGTTGACTTGAAAATGGATGCAGAATGCAAGCAGTGATTTGTTAGGTATTTCCCCACTCTTCCCTTACAGAGCTACCTTCAACTGCTAATATTCCCGCGGATACCAAAGTCAGCCCAGTGTGGGAGTAAGGAATGCAAAAGTGGCTTTAACTCACATTTACAATACCCTGATCCTACACCCCTTCAAACACTATGCTGGTCCCAACTTTAAAATTAAAGCAGGAATGATCTAATTTACACTGGCTGCCAACAGCCCCCAAAAGGCTGTTACAGCAGCTGGGGATAGCCAGGCTTATGGGCACCCTCTTTCCCTTTGCCAAGGTTGCCACACTGAGGATGCCCTTATAAAGAGGCACCAGCTATGTCAAATTTACGGTTGCTTTGCACAACTGAAGTTTCTCCTGGCAAAGCTGCCATAGTAGCTTTACGCCATCCCCTCCTGTGGGCCAGTCCCTCCCGGACACAAAAGAAAACATGCAAGTTATGTGTCAGGGCAGAGTTGGGGTGGGAAGAGAGTATTTCAGTGTGGCAACGGCTATATTAAAGACAGGGCTGAAACACATTGGAAACCTTTCCAGGCAGAGTAAGTCAGAACATCACTGTGGCTGTGAAGACTGAGCTCATAATATTACGCTGGTGACACAACGAAAGCCATAGAAGTCTCCAGGTTACTGCTAAACTCAACACCACCAGTCAGTCATGCTCCTTTTATATTTGAAACAATTAATCTTTCATGTCAGGAACAAAGAGGAGCAGACAAAACAGAGTATAATTTAAAAATGATATGGTGGGTCACCGATATAAATAGCTGGACACAAAACATTAATTTGAAGCACATTTTGCCCAAGTCAAAGTAAAAAGAAAACAGAGAGTCACATGCTTCATAGCTTCTGTAGACCAAGCTCACTGCACACGTTAGGGGCTCCTTGCTTCACTCCATGTCTCCCCACAAGCTCTCTATGTACTTCTTCCCATCCCTCTCTATTGAAGGGAGTCCCTGCAACTCCCTCTGCTCCCTCCCTCATGCCTGGGGCTCTGAGTCCCCCATTCCCTCCCTCTCTGGCAGGGGCTCTGTGTTCCCTCACTACCCCTTTCCACCAGAGTCCTCCAGAGCCTGCAGCTCTGCATGTGCCCCTATTCTCCGTTTCTCCCCATACCAGGCTTGCTCAATCCCCCATGTCCAAGGCTGTGTGCCCCTATTCTCCCATTATCGCCTGTCACATGGCATGGGCTTTGCATGAACCCACCATTCCCTCCTTCTCCCTATTTTCCCGCCACACGACACCGGGGCCCCCTATTCTCCCTCTCTAGACCATGTGTACATACCTGCATTTCACCCCCCCCACAAAACCCCTTCCCCTCACACAATTATTTGTCTTCATTCTGTCTGGGAGAGAACTCTTTCAGGGTGTCAACAAGTTAATCTCTACTGGGAGGATAGGCAGAGATGAGATAGGGGCTAGAAGGCATTAATGGGTATCATCAACCAGTTCTTTGGTCTACAGACTCTTGCAGAGGTGCTTGAAGCTGTGGCTCTGATAAACAGAGGAAAGAGGCTCCATGTGCCTTGCATTTTCCCTCTTTTGGTTTTTCAATTTCCCCGGAATTGATAGGTATTTCTCACTGATGCCTAGAATGTTCCTTGAAATTTTGGAATTGATTGGATGTGGCTTTCAAAAGTTATTGAGTACATATAGACAGGACTGAGCGTATGCCCTTGAAAACGTGGCTAATAAAATATTAGAAGTTTGTAAATTTTACAGAGATGGTGTTTATACTTTGTTGTATTTTTAAAATGTTCCAGTTGCTAACTGTTTCCAAGTATTACTGTCAGTAAAGAGGTGCCTGAATTATTGTAGAACAAAGAGACTAGCTTCTCAAGAGGAGAGAGAAAGAAAACAACTTACTCATAGGTAGGTTTTACTTGTGACCATCCATAGAGATTATGCACATCATAGTGTCTAACAGGGGTTCCATCTGGCAGGATCTGCTCGCTTTCCATGCATAAGGTTTTGTGACTCAATCCAAGTGACCGTGATTCCAAACCTAATGAGAAGGAAGTTTAAATATCTGTATCGTTAAATCATACCAAATCGTTTACCATATTTAACTGCCTGTGTGCAGTGGGCTTTTGTTTAGTTTTGTTTTGCTTTGTTTTTCGTAAGAACACCATTCTAAATTTTCTGACAATTTAGATTTTGAATACTGGCTGTTCCCAGTAATCCTGTATACTAATTTGGAACTACAAAATTACTATAATAATCTCACTGGAGATGCTGTTCTCAGCCTGTATGAACAGGATCTCTTAACTCAGAGGATGCTGCAGATCTTTAGAAGCATCTCTCCACATCATCAATATAACCTGAATAATGGAAAAATATATGTAAGTATTAAGCTAGGGTCAACTACACAAATTAATATTGAGAAACTGTGTATGGAAGAAGTGAAGGAAGAAGTAAGCACATGAGAGAAGTCTACATGAGTAGAACATTCGGAAGAAAATTTTCAACAGCACAAAGGACTTTCAAAGGAAGTTGGGCACCTAACTACCTTTTTGTGCCTTTGAAAATATCCTCCTGGATAACTACTTGTTAAGGTATTCTCTGCTAAAGTCCCATATTTTATAATGGCTCTAGCACAAACTCAGCCAATAGTGTAAAAGCTATGGCCCTGAAGTCTCTAAACTGTGGAATGAAGAAAATTTTTATTTGATTATGAATTCTGTTTTCTCCCAAGCCAGGCTCTGTGATTTTTAAACTGAATTGTTTAAATCAAATCTATTGCTAAAGGTAGGAGGTAGGGAAAATATTTTCTAAATACTTGAAACTGAACTGCATTGTTCATGTGA
The DNA here is from genome assembly GCF_028017835.1 of Emys orbicularis. Taxonomy (NCBI): domain Eukaryota; kingdom Metazoa; phylum Chordata; order Testudines; family Emydidae; genus Emys; species Emys orbicularis. The sequence continues at coordinate 88,052,486 of NC_088691.1, forward strand.
AGAAACAAAGTAATCTACAGCTAATTTGGGTAAAATACTTGGAGCCATTTTTTCAAACATGCCTAGACTTAGGCCTCTAAACCCATGTTATGTAGGCACCTAACTAAAAGTGGTTTTATTTTCAGAATTCCTGAGCAAGCACAGCTCCTCATTGCAATCAGGAGTTGTGTATGCACAGAATCTCTGAAAAAATCAAGCCCCTTTTATTTAGCTGCTAAATAAGGCATCGGAGTTTGACAATTTTGGGCCCAGATGAAGTCTAAGTGAATGATACAATAACCAGAGTCACTACGGAAGTACAAGATAGTTACTATACTTACTGGGCATATAGGGAGGATTGTTTAGATCTGTGTTTCTACAGCCTTCGACTGATCCATGAACAAAGCTTGCTGGTTCATTCATGTCCTAAAAACGTAAAGAAAAAATAAACATTTTAAAATGAATTTTGTTTGTTTCAATGATGCAACATATTAAATGTTATTTTGCAAAGTGATGCATAATAAAACTCCTTCAAGAGCATTTACAGTTGCATTTTTTAACATTAGCGTTTCAGCCAATTTACATTTTCTTGACATGATAGTGATCAAAATTTATATTTGTAAAAAAAGAAATGGAAAGGAAAAACAATACACCTGACTGAGATCTAATATGCAAGGCTCTAGCTTGCAACAGTTTGTTTATGATCAATTTATAACCCCCTGAAAATGCAAGGTTACAATGGATCTACTGATAAACCCAGCTACGAAGATACTGACAGAATAGTTTCCTCCAGGGCAGATCCTCTGAACTCACAGACACTTTTGGGAAGCTCCTTCTTAGTTATTGGAACAGAGGTTTGAACTGGGGTCTCCCACATTCCAGATCAATGACCTAACCAGAGGCCTGGCTATAAAGTGAGAGTGACTCTTTCTCTGGCCCAATGCCTATTTCATTATTTATATACTGTGGAACAGTTTCAACAGGAAAGCTTGAGCAAACCTAACCCACAGTCCAGTGGTTAGGTCTCCTCTTCTGAGACATAGGAGCTGAGGGTTCAAATCCCTGTTCCACATCAGACACAGAGATGAAATAAACATGGGTCTGCCACAGCCCAGGTGAGTGCCTTAAACCACTCAGCTATTGTGAGAAAGGGCTTAAATTCAAATATGTGCTTAAGTGCTTTCCAGAACTGCTGCAATAGTTTATCACTGGGAATACACAGGAGTGCTGCCTGCAGAGGTTGATGATCGGATACAGTGGATCAATGCATCTTCCAAACACAGACACCTCTCTTCTTATCGAGTAATGCATACTTTTTGGTATGTGTTCCCCTTTCTGCATGACTCTGGCAGAGCAGAGATTACAGTCACATTTCTTTGTGGCAAGTTCCCCAGTGACAGACTGTCAGGATCTTGTGGAAGGGTTATGCCAGCAGAAACTGGTATAGAGCCAAGATGAACCCAGCCCTTAGAGTTAAGGGTGTGATTTTTAAAGGACTCTAATGGAGTTGGGTGGCCATTACCACCATTACTACCTTCCCCTTACGTATTTTGAGAAATCACAGCCTAAATGTTTCTTTTTCAGAGGGCCACCTGAAAAAGAAACTGAGTCTCTGCTGGGAAACTTCCTTAATATCCTGCTTCCTAGAAATGAAAGCATAGATACAGGTATAGCTAGAAAGTCTCCAGGGAAATAACAAATTCTGTGATGGGATCCTTGAGATGTGGCCCATGGTAATTATTGAAGGTATTGGACTAATTTTTAAACAAACTCTTATATATTAACTGAAAAGGCTAATTTTGTACATAGATAGATAAGTTATTCATCTCTGACCTTCAAAATGTGTACTAGTTTGTGTGGCCTTGGTTGGTACATTATGTTGTCCACTGGTTAAAATAATACAAGAAGGGTGGCTTTATTGAAAGATACCAAACATTTTACTGGATGGCTAGGTATTTCTCTTCTTTGAGACAATAATATATTAACATTAGATATCTCCCACAGCTATTGCATGTCTATTCCATTTTAGAAACAAACAAAACACTCCATCTAGCATCGTTCTGCAGTTGTCCAGCAGAGATGGCAGTTGTAGCAAACTGTTTGGGAGACTTGTGCTGTGGACAAGTATTTACAAGAAAAATCATCCTAAAAGTGATATTTAAATGGGGGGGGAGGGAGGATCGAGATAATGTTATTTAGGTAATGAAATTAAAATATATCAATAATAAAAGAATTAGGACCTGCTCTTCAGCAGATAATGTTGTATTAACAAAACAGCTAATTTTTGACCATCAGTAACATATTCCGAATAAATTCAACTGAACAACTTCTCCATGCTTACTTTCTGAGAGGAATGGGATGTGAAAAGGAGTTAAGCATGATTGGATTTAACACAGAATTCTTTGAATCACAAGTTATTATGGGAAAAGTCAGTCAGATAAACTTTCATATTTTTAATTTCTTATGCTGAGGGAGAGTGTAACCTTCATAATTGTGTGAGGTGATCATTCTACTGCATATCAGAGCAAAATATGCAGCATGCAACAACCACTCCAGACCCTGGCACGAGAGAACATTGTAATGGAGCTTGTGAGATCCATCACAAACTGAGGAGGTCTCTCCAACCCCACTGTCCTTAACACACAGCAGCAAGTAAGCGAACCCACTGAATTTGCAGGTGGGATTAACATGCAGGTTTCCATGGTAATTTGGGCTCTGCCAATGAGGTTATAGAGCTAATCTGCTACAGCTATATCAAGACAACATGTTATTTTTCAATGGGTCCAAACTAAAACCATGGACATGAGTCCCACCAAATTGGAGGGAGTGTAGACTTGCAGTATAAACATTGTGCTTGGCCCCTATCTCTATAATGCGCAAACCCTAAACCCTGAATCTGGACAGGCCAAACTTCAGGAAGTTTTGATCCAGAACTGGCTCTGAACTTTGAGTGTCAGGCACATCTCCACATTCTTCAAGACTTAGAACCAACTCCTACAAATGCTAAAAAACAGTTTCAGTCATTTAAAATACTTTTTTACTTCAGCAGGATTTTCCTACAGTTTCAGTAATTTAAAATACTTTTTTACTTCAGCAGGATTTTCCTATAATTATTAAAACCAAAGGTAAACAAAAAACGTAACTATAACACAGAAAAAAATATATACACTTACAATCCACAAGCCATCAAACTTCACACTTTTCTCTGGTTGATTTGGGTTAGTGTGGTATTCTCTTATTTCTCTTTGCCACCACTGAGCTGTGGTGTTGCGGAAGAAATCTGGGAAAGCTGCATAAGCTCTGTATAGCTGTAAAAGTAACAGACAACATAGAGAGAAAGATACAGATTATTGAGATGGAATAACTGGATTTCCAACCATGCAAATTTTGCATGGTTTCTGATTTCCTAGGTAATGGTTTGTACAGTTCTAACTATAAACGCCATTTTCTGTAATTCTTAACACAAAGTGCTTGCAACCCCTCCCAGCTTGGTGTCATCTGCAAATTTTATGAGCACATTCTCCACTCCATTATCCAAGTCATTAATGGAAATATTGAATCGTACCAGACCCAGGACTGACCCCTGTGGTACCCCACTAGATATGGCTCCCCAGTTTGACAGCGAACCATTTATAACTACTCTTTGAACACTGTCTTTCAACTGGTTGTGCACCCCACTTGATAATAATTTCACCTAGTCTGCATTTCTCTAGTTTGGTTACTTTTGAGCTATAATAGGAACATAAAAAAATAAGAAGGGTTATATGTCAATGTGCATTTTAGGTTTTTCTTTAAAAATAAATGTGGATCATTATTCCATTTTTAACCCCTTCTGGAATTTCTAAATGCGTAAACTGAGGCACAGAAAGGCAGAGTGAATTGTGACAAACACCACTCCAAATCTGTGCAGAGCCCGGAAACTAACCTAACAGTTCTGACTCTTAGAGTCTGATTTGCATTTACACAAAGACCTCTTTACAATGCTCTAGCCTTAGATCAGAAATGTACACTCACTTTAAGCCCCTTTACGTTGCCAGAGCCTAAATGAGCACCAATGGCTCAGATATTATGGAGATGGGCAGTAGTATAAACCCCCTAAAATAGAATGGCATAACTAGACTTAATGTAAATGAAAATCAGGTTCTTACCCTCTGCTCTAACCCCTAGATAACACACACTTTTTATCAGATTGTGTCTGATCATACTAGTTACTCGGGGCCCAGAGAGATAATTTGCCTAGAGAGGCAAAACTTAACGTCAGTGAGACTATTCTTGAATAGGGAAAAAGATGATGTGCTCAATGAATGTGAGGACAACAAAGGATTATAATCTAGCCATATAAATGGGAGATTTCATAGCAAATACTTGGTCTGAGCTTTTCAATTATATGTGTTTATCATATTAATTTTAATATTTTGACTAGTTCACTATTTTACACTTAACTGAGTATAGATCTTAATTTTGCATGGGTTCAAAACCTACAAGGAGTTATTTGCCCTGAACTCCTACTGAAGTCAACTAAGGGTGTTGTTATAGAGTTGAGCCTTAAGCACATGATGGGGTAGGACAGGGGTAGGCAACCTATGGATGTGTGCTGAAGGCGGAACGCGAGCTGATTTTCAGTGGCACTCACCACTGCCCGGGTCCTGGCCACTGGTCGGGGGGGGGGGGGGGGGCTCTACATTTTAATTTAATTTTAAATGAAGCTTCTTAAACATTTTAAAAACCTTATTTACTTTACATACAACAATAGTTTAGCTATATATTATAGAGTTATAGAAAGAGACCTTCTAAAAATGTTAAAATGTATTACTGGCACGCAAAACCTTAAATTAGAGTGAATAAATGAAGACTCGGCACACCACTTCTGAAAGGTTGCCAACCCCTGGGGTAGGATAAGCTTTATAAAATATTTAAATGAAACAAACATCACATCAGGGCACTGAATTTTATGAACTGCATGAAGATTTGCTAGGCAAAGACTTATTTTTTCCAATGAAGTATAAAGAAACAAGAAATAAAGTGACACAACATGAATCCCTTTTACAATACATGACAAAGATTGTCATTAGAACAAGAAAAATTGCTAACTTTAAAATGTTGCGGGGCTTGTAAAAGGCTCCAGATTGTCTTTTTTTTCTTAGATGCTATAGTAGATTTGGCTACCCATTTTCTATGTCTCTACCTCACCTGTTAAAATAGATTACATTTGATAACTGCTTTGCTACTTTTTTTGAAGAACTCGATACCCCTTCTGTTTTTGCCAATAGATGTCAGTAAGCAATCAAAACATTTCATTGTAGCAATGCAATACACTTACCTTCACTTGAGTGTCCCAGTCTAGCGATTCATTAACAACTACGTTGGGAAAATCTGGCCAAACCTAATAAGAGGAAGGACATTTTAAAAAACAATCATTCTAAATTACACAGGCTGGTACAAAATTTATGACACACACTATGTTTTAGGCACTATGATGGAATTCTAAAAAACAAAGCAGCTGTTTCTCAAAAGCAATACCCTAATCACTCTCTCTACAAAATTTCCTGATCCTCCCTTCATCTCTAATTGCTTTCATGGCCACCATGTCCCACCACACATGATCCTTTCCATGCAGATCATCCCTAAAGCTGATGGATAACCAGATTCACCTTTTCATTGTTCTGCTGCAAATGATACACCATTTTTCATCAGAAAAACATGAACCTCATTTGTGCCAAACTCAAACTTGAAACATAATATTGTATATAATTAACAAGAATTGTGTTCTGTTCTCTGTTTCCAACACTGAAGATTTGGACTTCCTTACAACATGCAGCTATTTCTATTTTGTTTATTAGAGACTACTTTTAAACTGAATTTTAAAAGGAGCCCTTAGGCTCTATAATATATAAATGTCTCTGCATGGAGCATGGCATAGGCTCAACTGTGGTAATACATAGAAAAACCAGTATTCAAGGCATACTGAGTGCCGTGGTGTCTCCTACAAAGGAAATCTCAGAGGATATAGGAAAGTACTTTGTCTCCCTTCAGAACTAAAGACTCCCCAAAACACATCCAAGCCCACAGATCCCTCCAGATCCATGCAGATCTCAGGGAAATCACTAGAGGTCATGGCCATCGTCATGAAAACAATATAGTTCCATACTGCTTCCCAGCTTTCCTACTCTGCCCCTCCAGTTCCCTGACAGGATCAAGGGCTTCTCAATAAGCCAATAGCACTGGAAATTTTGGTCAATAGGATAATTCCACAGTGTGGAGGCAAAAAGTGCCTACGTTGATATTGTGGCAGTCAGCTATAAATAGGAAAGAAATTGCCATGACTATAGAATGGGACATATCCACAGAAGACTGTCCATCACCCAGCCATTTCCTCCTATGCTCGGCCTGCCCCTTCAGCAGCTGCTATGCTGACTCCCATGATTACCTAGATCTTGCATGTTTCCCGCCAGAGAGATCTGCTGCTATGCTCTCTATCTACGGAGCTGGAGGGAACAGTTTGGGTCACAGATACATGGGTGTGACATTTGTACTCCTCTCGTGTGCAGCTGCACCAGATGATGATTAACCCTGTCAGAGGGCAAGATCTCCCTAACAGGAGGGCAACTTTAAATAGCAGCCCCAACTCTACTGATTGAATCAATGCATCTCAGGTGTCCTGGCCCCAACCTCCCACTGGATGGTCCTATCCACTTTCAAGTTACACTGGCCAACTCTGGGCCCTCCAGTTGCTTCGGAGGTGCTGACAGCTTGTTCCAATGCAATTCTGCTACACGTGGGCTTACTGCTGCTGGATGCCTGCAGCTGGCTTCCACCAGCAGAATCCAGTCATTGAACTTAGCTAATATTTGTAGATATTTTCCCAAGAGGACTTTACTTTTGCAGGTATACTGTGGGGTGAGAACATGCAAAAGTCATACAAATGGCTATTGTTGGAGAATTCCTATATAATTTGCTATCGGATATAAGTTTTAAGAGGAATACTTTCATTAAAAGAAAACTCTAGCAACCAATGAAAATAAGATCTCTCTCCTACTTATGGAATAGCTTACTGTTCTCTTTGGTTTGTTACTTCCTAGGTTAGATTAATAGAGTTTTAAGGCCAAAATGGACCATTATGATCATCTCGTCTGACTTCGTACATAACACAGGCAAAAGAATCTCACACAAAAATTTCTGAATCAAGACCATAACTTCTCTATCTGCTAAGCATATCTTTTACAAAGATGTCCAGTCTTAAATTCAGGACTTCAAGTGAAAATCCACCATGTCCCAAGGCAAGTTGTTCCACTGGTTAATTATCCTCACTGTTGAAAATGTGCAGCTCACTTCTAGTCTGAATTTGTCTAGCTTCAGCTTCCAATTACTGCATCATCTTATGCTTTTTTCTAGATGATTAAAAAGCTGCTTACTATCAGAAATCTCTTCCCCAGGTAGGTACTTGTAAACCATGATCAAATCACCTCTTAAGCATGCTAATATGATTCATATTTGGAAATAACATCTCTGGTGTTATCAAGTAATCTAAAAACAGTACCTTTCCCCACACAATTTCACTGCTATTGGGCCATTTAATAAAAACATCTTCCTGGACACCTCTTGTGTAGGCTAGATAATTGGTTTCGTTGCCTGAAATGGCTGGATCCTAAAATTAAAGATAAAACAATTTTACATTTGTATGGAGAACAATTTAATACTAGGGCTGTTGATTAATCACAGTTAACTCATTCAATTAACTCAAAAAAATTAATCACGGTTAAAAAAATGAATCGCGATTATTTGCACTGTTAAACAATAGAAAGCCAATTGAAATGTATTACATTTTTGGATGTTTTTCTACATTTTCAAATATATCAATTTCAATTACAACACAGGATACAAGTATACAGTGCTCACTTTATATTATTTTTATTACAAATATTTGCACTATAAAAAACAAAAGAAATAGTATTTTTCAATTCACCTCATAAAAGTACTGTAGTGCAATCTCTTTATCATGAAAGTGCAACTTACAAATAGGTTTATTTGTTATATAACTGCACTCAAAAACAAAGCAATGTAAAACTTTAGAGCCTACGATTCCACTCAGTCCTATTTCTTGTGCAGCCAAACACTAAGAGAAACAAGTTTGTTTACATTTACGGGAGATAATGCTGCTCACTTCTTAATTACAATGTCACCTGAAAGTGAGAACAGGCTGTTGCATGGCACTGTTGTACCTGGCATTGCAAGATATTTACATGCCAGATGCCCTACAGATTCATATGCCTTTTTGTGCTTCGGCCATTGTTCCAGAGGATATGCTTCCATGCTGATGATGCTCGTTAAAAAAAAAAGTGTTAATTAAATGTGTGACTGAACTCCTACCATATATTTCATGTTATAGCAGTTTCGGATGATGACCCAGCACACGTTGTTCATTTTAAGAACATTTTCACTGCAAATTTGACAAAATGCAAAAGAAGATACCAATGTGAAATTTCTAAAGATAGCTACAGCACCCAACCCAAGCTTTAAGAATCTGAAGTGCCTTCCAAAATCTGAGAGGGATAAGGTATGGAGCATGCTTTCAGAAGTCTTAAAAGAGCAACAATCTGATGCAGAAACTATAAAACCCACTAAAAAAGAAAATCAATCTTCTGCTGGTGGCATCTGACTCAGATGATGAAAATTAACATGCATCGGTCTGCACTGCTTTGGATCGTTATCGAGACGAACCTGTCATCAGCATGGACGCATGTCCTCTGGAATGGTGGTTGAAGCATGAAGGGACATATGAATCTTTAGTACATTTGGCACGTAAATATCTTGCAACGCTGGCCACTTACAACAGTGCCACTTGTTCTTACTTTCAGGTGACATTGTAAACAAGCAGCAGGCAGCATTATCTTCTGAAAATATGAACAAACTTGTTTGTCTGAGCGATTGGCTGAACAAGAAGTAGGACTGAGTGGACTTGTAGGCTCTAAAATTTTACATTGTTTTATTTTTGATTGCAAGTTTTTTTTGTACATAATTCTAAATTTGTAGATTCAACTTTCATGATAAAGAGATTGCACTACAGTACTTAGAATATCAGGGTTGGAACAGACCTCAGGAGGTTATCTAGTCCAACCCCCTGCTCAAAGGAGGACCAATCCCCAACTATTTTTTTTTGCCCCAGATCCCTAAATGGCACCCTCAAGGATTGAGCTCACAACCCTGGGTTTAGCAGGCCAATACTCAAACCACTGAGCTATCCCTCCCCCCTTGTATTAGGTGAATTGAAAAATACTTTTTATTTTGTTTATTTTCAGTGCAAATACTTGTAATCAGAAATAAATGTAAAGTGAATACCGTAATTGTATTCGGTGTTGTAATTGAAATCAATATATTTGAAACTGTAGAAAACATCCAAAAATATTTACATAAATGGTATTCTATTATTGTTGAACAGTGTGATTAATCACAATTAATTTTTTTAATCCCGCAATTAATCTCGATTAATTATTTTAATCACTGGACAGCCCTGTTTTATACACATCAAGAGTATTATGTGAAGTATATAACTTGTTGATCTGTGGCAAGGGAAAAAAGGGAAAAAACACTGACCAGGATAATGATGAATCGCATTCCTTCCTTTTTCATTCTGTCAACCAGAGCTGGTAGTCCAGTGAAGTTTGGGCTGAGGGTAAAGTCTAATTGCCGTTCCATGTAATCAATATCCGTGTATTGTACATCCTGCAGTGCACAAAAACAATGGATGTAAAGCAATCATCCTTTTTGCTAAGTGTGTATTTATAACACTGCAGTTAAATTAAGAGAGCTGCTGCTTTTCTCTAAGTAAAATTGGAAGCTGCGGCATCTTAAAACAAAGGATGTGAAATGAATATACACACTCCCAAAATCAAGACCACTATGAAATTAGACCTTTTATCAGCTAACTCATTCTGAAGTTTGCTATCACTAGAAAAAAATTGCTATACACTAGAGAAGAATGATTTCCCATTTTAATTGAGGGTGGGTGGGTGTCAATGCCATGAAATAGTGAGGGAAATGGCTATGCACATCATGAGATGCTTCCATGTCATGTATAGATAGGGTGACCAGACAGCAAGTGTGAAAAATCGGGATGGGGGTAGGGGGTAATAGGAGCCTATACAAGAAAAAGACCCAAAAATCGGGACTGTCCCTATAAAATCGGGACATCTGGTCACTCTATGTATAGATCTGCATCATAAAGTGAAGGAACACCTTTAGCTTGATGGATCATTATGGTGGGTCCTTTTGAAGATTCCCTTGGGTGGGTGACCAACCATGGTCCTTCAATGATACTTCAGGATGGAAAAATGTAACACAGAATATATTTTGCATTTTCCCTCCTCCTCCTCCATCTCCTGAGCCTTCCTACTGGTTTCTATAACTTTATACCATTGTGCCTAGGCACAAGGGCCCCGTTTCTGACTGGGGCCTGCAGGTGTTACTGTAATGCAAATGATAATTATATGAGAAAATGCTAGGGTATTGGGGTATAAGTTATGTGCCGAAGCTGTTTGTCTCACAGCATTTTTAAAAAATGTTACAAGCCATGTCTGTGTGGGAGGCACAGAATAATTTCCACAATGGCATCAACAAAGTCTCAATCTGTGGAGGCCAACGGAGTTAACAAAAATTCCTAACAGGGACTCCAGCTGCACTACTCCCCAGACCAAGACGATCCTGCCTTCAAAAGGCTAAATCTAGCCAGTGCCCCAATTTGTCTGCATCATGAACCCAGTCCTGCAATCCTTGCACCTCCATTACTCCCACTGACTCAGTAAGACTTTTAAGAGCACAGGGAATGTAGGACTGATCCCAATGTGGATGCAATGTGTGTCCATATTCCAGGAATATACAGACATTTGAATTACATCAGCTCCTTAATTGCAACCATGCCACATATAAGCTAATAAGATTTTTAAAATATGAAATACAATAGTACAAAATAGCTTCCACTAATAGGTCCAGCTAATAAAAAGCAAAGAGAGCACTATTGTTATTTCTCTCAGAGTAAACAAAGAAATTTAATTACTGTTTAGTGCATACAGTAGTTTCTATTCTGCAGTGGTTGTTTTTATTCTCCTTTTCATCAGGGGACAGTCTGAAAAATCAGAGTTCAAACAGTAGCATACACTTTAATTGGAACAACATACATAAGGTATCTGAGCTGCCTTCATTGCCTCGTACAGGTCAGAGACTTCTGTGTCATTTTTGTATCCATAACGGCATAACTGGAATCCCAAAGCCCAGTACGGTGGCAGGACTGGTCGTCCAATCAGCTAACAACAACAAAATAGGGGAAAATATAGTATTGAAATATGATGAAAAAAGATATCTAAGACTAAAAAATGTAATTAATTGTGACATCATATCAATCCTACTGCAGTGTATTCCTGAACAACAAGCTCTGGCATTGGGCCCAACACCATGTAAAAGTCCAGAATTCCTCCGATAGTGCGATATGTCAGAGCAGGATGTGGCTGGAATGTGACATCTGAAAATCCAGAAAGTAAAAGCAGAAAGAGAATGTTTAGATAATCTGCTCTTAAGGAAAAAGGACACAATATATGAAAACACTTCAGGAATAAAAAAAAAAAGTGCTTTTTTTTTTACCCATTGCATTGCTGTTAAGCAAGAGGACTCCATGAGCATTTCCATCATTTTCTAAGCCCATGTAAAAAGGATGGACACCATAAGAATTCAGTTTGTACTGCAAAATAAATAAAAATAGAATTTTCTGCTATAGAAATACCCTAAATATTCACATATTTTCCATTTACTTTTAGTGATCATAATAAATGATTGGATAAATAACTTCAAGAGAATTATCAGAGAATCTCTTCCTTTGCCTACGCGCGCACACACACACACACACACACACACACACTTCTAAAACAGACGGAGGTAAATATTTAAGTTTCCTACAGAAAGTTTATTTTCAGTTTGAAGCTTCTGAACTCAATATGTTTGAGAGCATTTGAGTATGAAAAATATAATTGTACTACTTTAGATCCCTGAATAACTATTGATAAATTCCTGCTAACATGAAGCACCTTTCCCAGTACAAAGCATTCCTGTTTTCAAGCAGTTTTTTTGTAATCAGTATCCACACTGGTGACTCTCTTATTTGAAAGGCATTAGAGCTGAAATTGTAATGATCAGGAGACTATAATTGTGGTGACTGGAGTTGTGGAGAAGCAGCATATACAGGAAAGAAATGGTACAGAGCAATTGAAGCTAGATTACAATTTTTGGCTGATTTTTTTTTTTTTTTGGCAAAAATGCAGATTCGGCAAACCAAAAAGTTTCACAGATTCATGTCAGTTTCACTGAATTGTTTTAATTTTAAAAAATTGAAATATGTGTTTCAAAATTTTTGAAACAGAACCTTTTGATTTTTCAGTCTAACACAACTTTGTTTCATAATTTTCTTTCATTTTATTTTTTAAAAATGTAAAAAATAATCTTCATCTAACTGAAAAGTTTTGTTTCAAGTCTAACAAAACATTTAGTTTGACCCAAATTAAAAAAAACCACAATTTTAGACTTGCTGAAAATTTAAAAAAAATATTAAGTTTCACCTGAAACAATTTTTTTTCTGATTTTTCAGAACTGCAAAGGAACCGAAATATCTGTTGTGTGGACAGCTCTAAGAGAAATATGCCACCACTTTCAATGTTCACTTTATAGGGGCTGCAAACCTCACATCACCATGCAGAAAATAACATATGCATACACAAGTATCCATTAACACTGATTTACCTGTTACAAGATACTAGTTTGCTCACACAGGTATGGGATTTTACATGCAGAACAGGTATGTGAGCATTACTGTGGGTGCAACCTTTATGTTGTTTGGAAATTTGACTATCTTATAATATGCAAATTGGCATCACACTTGTTTAGCTTTTCTAAAACTATCATTTGCAACTAAACAGTTAGCTGAACAGCATGAAAAGCAGCAATGTACTATTGCATATGATGCATTTGCCACTGTTCATGTCTACATCAAGACTTGAGTTCCAATCGGTGTCTTTGATCATAACTAAAAAGACAGGATTAGAGACGTCCATAGCCTATTCCCTGAAACACATTTTTCCACATCACAAATTACAATACTTCCTGGGCCTGATCTAGTGTCCAATGGGACTCTTACGTTGACTTCAATGACCTTTGGATGAGCACTAATACTGGTCTCTCAATTCAAAGGCCTAGGACTGAGATATGAAGTCTGCAAATCAGGACTGTCAGGGCTATGTGGGATCTCAATGCTGGGCCTGCCTGCATATGTAGTCACACTTTTTATCCTTCCCCATCAAGCCAGGGGAATGCAAACATAGTGTAATGCCACCTTTGCCCCCTCCTCAGTTTCTGTACCAAGCGTAGCTCATTCACATCTGCGGATTTGTCCTACAAGCCATAGGCAAAATGAGCCTGCCACCGCCAGGCAGAATACAGCGGATTGTATATTAAATTCTCAAAAAGTGTCTGCTTTGATTCAGTTTAAGTGAATAGCAAGCTACAAAGACCCAGATGCATATAAAGCAAAGAAAGCGTAACTACTTAGAGAAAAAACAAAATCTGTTTCTACTTACACCAGGGGGCTGGTCTTTGGCGAACATTCCCCAGGTATGCCAGTTCATATCACGCCGAAATGTAGTGTGTTCATTTTCACCAAATCCATAGATATACTGTGATGGCAGACGGGTAGAAATCTGAATGAACATGTCGCTAAAGGTGAAACCAGGTACCTGAGAATCCCAACTGAAAAAGAATGAGAATTATCCCATTATCCATCAGTAAAGAGAGGAAAGAATGAAGAAGCAGCAGAGAATATTGAGGAATAGAGGTTTTCAGTGCTGTGCAGGGCTCAGAAACAGCCAGTACATGCCCAGATACTGCACTAGCACTGTACTGAAGTTTCCATCTTGTCCTCCAGTAACATGCCTTTCATTTACAAAAAAAAAAGAAGGATGTTTCTTACTGTTACAGTTGCAAAGAAAACATTAAAAATGTGACCCAAATGTAACTGATGCAGAGATGTGTACGAAAGTTTGCAAAAAGCCTGAAACAACAGCTCTGAGAGGCCATCGATTTCAGTGAGGCATTTGAACAATTTATTGTGAGTGTCCTCGCATTTTGTCAACATGTATGGGCAGAGCTTATTTTGGTGGAGGTGCTTGAAACAATATGATCACCTTCCCCGCCTGCCCCCTCTACAGTCCAAGCCCTGGTGCCACATGTAATTTAGTAAAAAAGGAGATGTCATTTATGTTTATAGCAGATTTTTGCCCCGTGTTGAAAATCTACCTCTGAATCTCATCCACTGCAAATTTAAGTGCAATTCAATTCATTCTTTATTGTTCATCTAATTATGATCTGATAATAGATCTTCTGAATAATTATGTAGTTCCAGGAGAGCGAGCTGTGGATATGAATTTTTTTTCTGGTTGGCCAAGCAATCACTGTACAATTCAATTTTAAGTACCTAAAAAGAACAAAGTGTATTACAAAATAGGTTTTTATAAATGAGAAAGTAAAATATATTTTAAGTCATATAAGTGCTCGCATCGTTGTTCTCCTTTGTCCCTCACTAATGTGTCATTGTGGGAAGAGGGAAAGCTCACACAAAATGTGTTTACTGTCATGTTACTGAGATCTATCTGCAAATTAATTGTGGCATTAAATCCATTACATATTTTTTCTGCACCTGCAATTTTAACAACTTCCAAAGTAACAGAAAAAACACAATGAATTTGGTTTTGTGTTTAAAATTATGTTCTGGTAAGTAAAAGCTTAGCATTCATACACATTCTGTCTGGTCAATGTGTAACGTATTAGCCATGATGGCAATTTTCACAGGGGGGACCTTAGGTTTTTCCTGAAGTCTTCAATTATCACCAATAAGTACCTGGTGCTTTGCACTGCTTTTTCTTTAAGATTTCCTCTTACATGCAAATAATCTCTTTCATTAGGGATAAGCAAAAAGTTTAAAAACGAATGAGGTGAAAGAACTAGTTTGACCCTAGAAACCACAGCAATGGGTGCAACATAAATATTATCTACCTTTCTATTTATCTACTGTCTTATAAATATATTTCTCATCATGGTATCTGATCACCTAAATAAGCTAAGTTTAGCATATTACTTGCTGATCATAAAATAAACAGAATAGACACTTCAATTCATAAAGCATTCCCTTACAAACTTAAAACTATATCAAAGTATTTCCAGGGGTTTTAGCTCAGAAACTCCCATATACATTTCTAATCCCCTCCAAAAAACAAAGAAACAAAAAACCCTGTTCACTAAGAAGTGTACAATAATTGACCCTATTATCTGATCTATGCAAACTAGTCCAGCACTTCCCCGTCCTCCTCTAATTTGTACTTTCTGGTCTTCCACATTGTCTAAATTATAGGAGTTCTCAAACTTTTTAATAAAGTGGACCACATTTTGGCATGAAGGCTATCCAATGAACACCTTGATTCCATTCACAATCATGTAGATCACATCCCCTCCAACTCACAAATCATAGAATCATAGAAACTTAGGACTGGAAGAGACCTCGAGAACTCATAATGTCCAGCCACCTGCACTGAGGAAGTAAACCTAGACCATCCCTAACAAATGTTTGTGCAACCTCTTCTTAAAAACCTCTAACGATGGGGATCCCACAACCCATTTTGGAAGCCTATTCCAGAGCTTGCCTGTACTTATAATTAGAGAGTTTTTCCTACTATTTACCTAGTCTATCTTGCTGCAGATTAAGCCCATTACTTCTTATCCTACTTTCAGTGGACATGGAAAACAATTGATTACAGTCTTCTTTTATAACAGACCTTAACATATCTTCTCTCAAGACTAAAGATGCCCAGTTTTTTAAAACTTTTTCTCAAAGATCAGATTTTCTAAAACTTTTATCATTTTTGTTGCTCTCCTTTGGTCTCTTTCCAATTTGTCCATATTTTTCTTAAAGTGTGGAGCCCAGAACTGGACACAGTACTCCATCTGAGGCCTCACCAGTGCCAACTACAACAGAACAATTATCTTCCATGTCTTAAATACCAGACTCCTGTTAATAAACTGAGAATGATATTAGCCATTTTGGCAACTGCATCACATTGTTGAATCACATTCAACTTGTGGCCCACCATAACCCCAGATTTTTTCTGCAGTACTACTGTCTAGCCATTTAGAAGTTGTGCATTTGATTTTGTCCTTCCTAAATGAAGTACTTTGCACTCGTCTTTACTGAATTTTGTCTTGTTGATTTCAGACTAGTTCTTCATTTTGTCAAGGTTGTTTTGAATTCTAGTCCTGTTCTCCAAAGCGCTTGCAACACCTCCCAGCTTGGTGTCATCTGCAAATTTTATGAGCACATTCTCCACTCCATTATCAAAGTCATTAATGGAAATATTGAATAGCACCAGACCCAGGAATGACCCCTGTGAGACCCCACTAGATATGGCCTCCCAGTTTGACAGCAAACCATTTATAACTACTCTTTGAACACAGTCTTTCAACTGGTTGTGCACCCCACTTGATAATAATTTCATCTAGACTGCATTTCCCTAGTTTGCTTATGAGAATTCCTTATAAACTTATTATCCTCTAGGTGCTTACAAACTGATTGTTTAATAATTTGTCCCAGTATCTTTCCAGGCATTGAAGTTAGGCTGACTTGGCTATATTCCCAGGGTCCTCTTTGTGTCCCTTTTTAAGCATACTACACCCTTGTAGCAACAATGGAAATTTTTTACATGAAAATAGTATTTTAATGTATTTTCCTCTGTCTTTAATATAATGCAACGGCTAGGAACAAGAAAGAGAGTCTCTATCTGATGTGAACTGTACCCTCTTCCCAGAACCCTGCCAGAGTCTGAACTACAGTCTCAAGCAGCAAACCCCCAGACATTCTTCAGTGTTAAGGAGGGGATCAGAAACCTACTCCTTCATTTTGGAACGCCAGCTTCAGACCATGAACAGAGGCAGCTGTTTGGGGTTGCTTTCCACAATCCCTGGTGTCCTCCTGAGACATTTTCTTCCCTTTGACCACCAAAGGTAACCCCCTATCCCCCAGGTATGACCCTGGGGGGGAAAACTGTTAAATGGGGTAGTGGACCAAGAGGGTTACCCTCCCCTGCCATAGAGTTCCAGTGTACCCCGTTACACTTATACGGCATTAGACTAAGTCCTTAGTTATCACACTTATGTGCGTCTTCCAGAAAACAGCCCTAGAAGCAACACTGCACAGAAAACGTCTCCTCTCCTCTCTTCTCAGTTCTTACACATCTAGGTCTGTCTCGCTCTCTCAGTCTCAGGTGTAAGGTCTCTCCATTTGAATGTGTATCAGCTTTGAACAGTTGTATCAGCATCCGTAATCCAAAAGATTTAAGCAATCCAGACTCAAAGGATAGAGGATATTAGCAAAAATCCCTCAGGATGCAAGTCTAATTTCTCTTTTTTCTGAATTTGATTGGAAGAATGAGCCTGACATTTTGCAGTAGAATCAATTGCGTTCAAAGTGCAAACAAATTTCTGGGGAAGTGCCTGAAGATAATCTCTCAGATATACTAATAGTCCCCCTTATACAAACATAAAAAGCAATATATAACAAAACAAAAAACAAAACAAAACAAAAAAACAACTTTTCACCAGAAGATGTGGTACTTTAGAAGAAGGCAATTTACTCAGGTATAAGCCAACATTTTTGGTACTTCCACCTAGCACATATGATGAAAGAGCACACACTCAAATGATGACACTGACTGGCTAGATATTGGAATAGCTCATCCGATCACCTCTTACAGGTCAAGTAATAACTCCTAACCGTAGGGCAGGAAGTCCTGCAGTTGTAAAAAGTGGGAATGCTCAGATGGTCTCAAAAGGCTACTTCAACTTCCTTTCACATCTGGAAAATTCAGGCAAATTCTACATTCCTTCTGAAGACCTTGCCCACAAAACAACCACACCTACTGACCAGGGCTACCTGCATCAGTCATCACCTCCTTCTCATTTGGAAAGATGGGAGTCTGGTCTTTCCACAGTCCCATCCCTATCAGTACTGGCCTATGTTTAGGTAGATACCTGTCCAGAAGAAAGGCATCTCCCCATTTTCCAACTGCTGCAGGTGCAGAGAGACCACACTAAATTCCCTGGGAGAAGTTAAAATACTCTATTGAGTGGTATTAACATGCAGACAAACAGCTAGAAAGGCAGACAGTGCACTTAGTGGAAGAAGAAGAGGCAATTTTAACCACTGCTGTCAGGGCCACTTGCCCTTTGGTCTGAAAGTTTCAACCTTGGAGGAAAGGGAATGGGGGGACACCTACTGAAAAACCATGTCGCTTAAAAGCCCAAACAAACAAAACCCCTAGCACATACAAAAAGTAAGCAAATGGGTGTCCATTTACAAAAAGAAACAGAACAAACAAAAATCCATCAATCATAACTCATACCAAGAGATGAAAGTCGCAAGTAAAAATATCTTACAATCACAACCTTGATGCTAAGGGGAAAAGTAAATCACATCACCAGGCAAGCAATAAAATTTGCTGAACATCTTTTGTCATAACCAACAATTACCCATGCCAAAGACAAAAGCAAACTGCTAATTATTCTATCCAATTGAAACATGGGATTGCAGAGGGAAATAAAATACTGTCATTAGAGTCACTCTACCACGAGATCTAAAACTTACAATAGCCAATGATGTGAGGTGATAAGGGAGACTTCTTGGCCATTTGGTGAGGAAAAGAGATGTTCCTCAATGCTATTAACTACAGAAGTTCAGTCCATTAACAATCAGTTTATTAGGCTATTAACTGAGACAAGTGGTCAATGGTTAGGCATATCCCAAAAGGAGGGGCTGTCATTATCTGGCTGCTGCCACTGGGGGGGGAGAAAACAAGAGGTAATCCACCTAGCACAATACAGTGGAAGCGAACATGGTTTGGCGCAACCTAAAATTAAAAAATGTTACCTATAGCAAAAAAAGAAAAGGATTCACTTACATAATTGTCCCTGTGCTTTTGCGTCGAATCTGGATGCCGAATGGATTGTTCTGAATTGCTACTTCATAGAGTCGATTCTCATATGTACTTGTAGGACTGCTAGGAATATTTAGTGGTACTGGAACCTCATATCTTTTATTGTTGTAATCATAAATCTATGAAGAAGAAATCAGTTCACTTGAGTGCATATAAAATATTCAAAAGATCTATACATTGATGGCACTTAAAAGTTCAATCTCTTTTTAGAAATATTACAAGTTCAATCACTATTCCCCATATTAATTACAGGGTACACCTCTCAGCCTGGTAGAATCTTAAATAGAGGAAGATTTCTGACAAACTTTTTCAAATGCAACCAATATAGTTACAAGTCTTGAACAAACATTTAGCTAAAACAGATAAAAAATTGTAGTGTGAGTGTGTTGGATGAGGCATTCTCTTTCAATATCAGTTTTCTCAGTTATATCATTATAATTAAAATAATAGATATATGGACTGGTATATAAGAAGCAATGAAGGTTGAAGAATCTTTTCTTTTGCTCAAGAGATTACTGTTGGTTAATGTGGCCCTGAATTTATTTTTATACATAGTAAAGAGAATTTTTCACTTTTTCATACTTTTAAGCCACCTTTATAAGTTTTTTGTTAACGTTTTATGTTTTTTGCTATGCTTACATACCAAGTCTATGTTCTCTTTATTCTATAGTCTGTCTTAATAGGTGAATTCAATGTATGCAATATGATCACTTTAATAATTTATTAATGTTATTTTTAGAATATAGTTTTATAAGTGTCATTAGCACAAAAGTTATCATCAGTAATACTTACTGTTAATGCATAATACTTACATCCTAATGATAAAGTTCCTCAAGAACTCCAAGATTCTCCAAATTCTGATTGGTTGTTTGGGTGTTTATACACTATTACATATGATTAAGTTATAAGAACTAGGACATAAGCTCTTGTGAGAAGAGAGGATTTGGCTTAAACCCAAATAACAGCTATTTAGCTAAATGAAGAAATCTACCTCATCAGGTGGAAAAGTCAGGGTAGTCAACCAATGTACAAAAAGCAGACAACTGATTTTAAAAAAAAAGATAATTTATATAAGAAAAAAAATGTAACCAATGGAACAATCTCAGTTCACAACAATTTCAGAATGATTTTACCTTAAATTGCAGCATATTGTTGTCATGATATGTCACATCCAAGCGAAGTGTATTGATAGGGGTAGTAGAAGTCGCAGCACGATTAGCATAATTACTATTTCTGTTGAGGTTCACCGATAAACCTGAAGAGGTGTATGTAATTTGACTGACAGAATAACCATTGTCAGAAGGGTAGTAACAGGGTGGCACATTACCAGTGGAGACAGGCTGCAAATTCAAATATACTGTAGATCAGTAAACAGTATTTGGAAGCCTGAATTTTAAACCTCATTAAAAGAGAATTCCACAAGACTCCTATTTTTAACATGCAACTATTTCATGTCAAGCTTCTTGAAAAGGTTAATGTTAGTAGAGTTTAGCAAAGAGGAAGCTATCAATCCTTTCAACTCTATAGCATATTGCATCTATTAAAAATGTATTCATACTGTTCAGGCAACGTTGTATGAACAATTTAGATTGACCAAATCCATTCAAAAAAAGAGGGGATGGTTCTACCTCGCCCTTTCAATTTCAGCCTAATTCCACAAAGATATGCAGTCTTGGGCAGCTGCTGTTCATGGTGCTGGAATCTCTATCCTTTCTATTGGATATCTTCAAGAGGACAGGTGTCCCACCATCCTCTTTAGGTCTTCAGAGGCATATCACGGTGGCTGCTCCCTGAAGGCTTTTATTATTAATTTATTATTATTATTCTCTAGAATAAGGGTTAAAATACCCATCCAGGGTTATAGGCCTTGTTTGTCTGAGAACTGACAGCAAATAACTTCCAGGCTCCTGCTCTAACTGAAAATGAACATCCAAAAATAATCAGTCTGTGGTTGCATCTGTTGATGTAGCTTAATGCAGTAAGCTTTCACCTAGCTTCAAACTCTGTCTAGTTGTTCTCAAGTGAAAATAAGTTTGCTGGGCACATCCCAATTCCCAGTGGAGATTTAATCAACTGCACAATGCACAATTTGATAAGATTAAGTTTCTCTATTTTTAAAAAAGTCCCAGCTCAGAACTGGAATAAAATTTCATTTTACCCAGAGACAGACAGCCCTTTTCAAATGTTCATCATCCCAAAGCATTTTACATAGTGATACACTGGATACTTGTAGTACAGTGAGTGGAGGTAAACACATCAGCCCTCATGGCTGTTATGTTCTCAGGAGTGGCCTGCACAGAATCTTAAGACTTCAGAGCTAGAGATGCACCCAAGTTTTAAAGCATAGATTTAGATCCAGAAAAAAAAGTCACCCAAGTTTGAGGAACTTCATATCAGCTGTTCCTGTCTGGATCCATTTTACAAAGACAGATCCAAGTCATTACGTTAAAAACTGGATGAAAACTTCCCTAAAGTTCAAGGGTTTCTTCAGATTTTATGTTCCAGTAGAGCTAATTTTAAATTAGAACCTGTTTTATTGAGAGTATGGAATGCTGACAAAGGCAGATTGACCTGCAAAAGGCACTGTGAGCTGATGTGCAGGGGAAGAGCTGTAAGTGGAAGCATAATTATAAGTATTATTTGTCCCTGTCTTTTAAGAATACCACATCATCTTCAATTTTTAATATATGTTGGCCAGATCCTCATCTGTTCCAAACTGTCCTGGTTCCATTGAAGTCAACAGTGCTATGCTATCACGCAGCAGCTGACAATATGGCCCCTTGTTTAAAAGAAGTCTTGTAAAAGGAGAAAATTGTCAGACTAATTCCATTCTGAAATTGCCTTGATCCATCTTTTTCACAACAGTAAACTATAAGGAAAAAGATAAAAGTTTCTTAAATTTTTGACTCCTGTTCCCTGTTAGAGAAATAATTTTTGCTCACCTTCCAGATACAGTTCAAGGCTTCACATGTCTTTTGTGTTGGATTGGGACTAGGGTGACAATCAAATCTTTCAATGTTATTTAACTCTTGATCCCATTCCAGTAAGTATGATTTTCCTAGTTCAAGTTGAAGCCCAGTTACATGGGTAACCTGTAAAAAATTAAACAAAGAACAATTATTCAAACTGACCTCAACCAATGTTGTCTTCAACCCATATAGGGACAGATTCTCACTGAGTATAAATTGTCATGGCTCTATTGACGTATGACAACATACTCCAGCTGAGGATCTACCCCATAATACTTAGTTTATTAATATTTTTTAAAATGCGTGAAAACTAAAATTTTCAGACTTGAATTCTATAACAAGCTCCTAAATTAATACTTAAGCAAGTAAATAAAAGTGGCTGAGTACTGACAGCTTCCACTGAAGTTTATAATGAATGAAAATCAGACCACTGTTAGTTAGGTGCCTAAATATGGATTTAAGTGTCTAACCTTAGACACAATTACTGTAATCAATATTGGGTCTATTTGTCTTATTTCTATCATTTTAATTTAACGCAATCACCTGTAATAGTTAAAAGATGATGCAGAAACCAGATACACAGTAGTGGCAGGATTCTCAGGATCCTTCATAAGATTTGTCAAGAATGGCAGCTCAATGGGGTTTTAAAGTGACTGCTTAATCAGCACATACATCTGCCATGTGGCTGCCACTCAGAACTCATCCTGATGAGGAGTGCTTGTGGCACTGATGCCTGAGAAGCTTTCAGAGCCACACACATTTTCGTTTTTAAAAGGACTCTTTGAGCATTGATGTTAATGTCAAATACTGTTTACCTTGTGCAAATATGACACTCTACTCTTTAAGTCAAATCCAGCCATCTGGGGTTCATGCACAACTTCTACTGGCTACTGAGAGTTGTAAGTCTGTGTCTGAGGGCAAAACTGGCATGCATTTTTTTATACATTTTTATTGAGCATAACACAATTGTAGCTTTAAGTGCCTTTATTCTGCAACAAAATAGATTTACTATACATGATTACATCCATGAACCCATTCTATTAAGCACCTGAAAGAAAGTTTATAAAATTCTTCAGAAGCTTTTGTCCCTGAATTAAAATATTATTTACCTTATTTGAAGGATTATAGCTGATATTATGAGGAGAATTCTGCACCGCACCATTTTCAGACACAGTAAGAATTGTAGGTTGAACGGGCAATCCAAAGATTTTGATTTCCTCAAACATTAAGTTGTTGGGATCAATGTAGTTCATGTGCAAAACATTCATTTTTAAGCTATTCTGAAAGACAAGATATTCAGATTATATTGTCACACACTGTCTTGTATGATTTACTGGAAAAAGTCACTTTTTGTTTTTCTAAACAATTCTTTACAATACAATTTATAAAATGACACACACACTTGTTTTTTCTTCCCCTTAGTAGTTTCTTTAACTGTATAATTAATATTCTTTCTTAAAGGCCATGATCTATAATATAACATATGTTTAACATAAATAAATATTACATTATGGACACTGTTTCGTTCTTGTAATTCGTACAATGTACTTCAATTGTATCTTTTACTTTTTAAAAAAAAAATTTTTTTTAGAAATAATGAAAGAGCAAATGAGGGACATGAGCCAGAGAAGCGTTGAAGTAGCATTCTGACTTATATCCTATTTACTTTGATACAGCAAGACTGAACCCTATTCAGTCAGAGCAGGTACCCAAATCAGAGACGTACCAAGTGTCTTCTGTCAGGTGCCGAGTGCTTTCAACTTCCACTGACTGAATCACTGAATTGAAAACAAACACTAGATCTAGTGGCTTAATCATCATCTAGGTCAGGGGCGGGCAAACTTTTTGGCCTGAGGGCTGCATCGGGTTTCGTAAATTGTATGGAGCGCCGGTTAGGGGAGGGGGTTGTGGCCCGGCCCCTATCTTCTATCTGCCCCCCCCGGGACTCCTGCCCCATCCAACCCCCCCGTTCCCTGATGGCCCCCCTGGACACCTGCCCCATCCGCACACCTCTGCTCCCTGTCCCCTGACCGCCCCCGGAACCTCTGCCCCTGACTGCCCCTTGCCGCCCCATCCAACCCCCACTCTCCTTCCTGACTGCCCCCGGGATCCCTGCCCCCATTCAACCCCGTCCCCCCCCCCACCCGCCCCGTCCCCTATACACCCCCCCACCCCCTGACCACCACCCCAAACTCCCCTGCCCTCTATCCAACCCCCCGTGCTCTGTGCCCCCTTACCGCGCTGCCTGGAGCACTTGTGGCTGGCGGTGCTACAGCCACGCCGCCCGGCTGGAGCCAGGCCACGCCACCGCCACCATGCAGCACAGAGCACCGGGGGTCAGGCCGGGCTCTGCAGCTGAGCTGCCCCAGGAGCTCACAGCCCTGCCTCCCAGAGCATTGTGCCGGCGGCAGAGTGAGCGAGTGAAGACTGCGGGGGTGGGGGGTCAGCAGGGGAGGGGCTAGCCTCCTGGGTCAGGAGCTCAGGGGCCGGATAGGACGGTCCCGAGGGCCAGTTGTGGCCCGAGGGCCGTAGTTTGCCCACCTCTGATCTAGGTGGCTGTGGAACCACCACCAGGACAGCACTATGGCTGTGATTGCAGCCATGAAATCATAAATACACTCCAAAACATCATTCTTGTGAAGGTTGAAACGCACAATAAATCTCACCATCTCCAGCCTCACCATGATCCGTCCATGGTTTGGCTATAATATCCAACCCTCTCAGCTTCAATCCTAACCCACATATCAGATCCAGAATATAACCAGCTGTCTGTTCAGAAGGGAGGGAAGAGCCATCAATAAAACAGAGGTTCTCTATTCTTTAATTACTTCAAAAAAATTATTAAAATTTTAAAGGACCAGATTCCCACATAGCTCCATTTACTTGAAGCTCCATGCTCGCTTTGGGAAAGCATATGGTGGAGAGGAGGAGAGCATTTCTGGTTCAGATGTATTTACCTTGCCTATATAGGGAAAAACCCTGGTCTCATTGAAGTCAAGGGCAGAACTCTCATTAACTTCAGTGAGACCAGGATTTCACCCCTAGTTTATGATCCGCAGCTCAAATGTACTAGGGAAATGAAGATAGCTGATGCAATATTTTTTTTTTTCCATTCTTGAACAGGGCACTATATTTTCTTAGCAATTTACCTGTTTAATAAAATGTCAGTTATTTGTTTGTTAAAAATAGATGTTCTCCATTATTGATTGAATTGATATATGGCAGCTTTATGCAATGAATTAACCTTTCTTTATTGACTTTCAATAAGAGCAGGAAATATGCCCTTGATTACAATGTCTTTGTAACCACAAAGAGTAAATGATTATGAAACAAATTATGTTAATTACTAATAAACTTTTGATTACTTATCAAAAAACAGCAATACTTGTGTGTGGATTCAGGGCTAATGGAAGACTGATAGCCCAGTACATAAGCCTGTGGTTATGCAGCGATCCCCAGAACAGGTGCATCACAAGTAGCAACAGAGAAATTTTCCCCACAGCATCCAACAAGTGCATCTCAGCTATGACCTGGAGGAACCAGTTATATAAATTTATTCTCTGCATACATCAGGTCCTTGGCCTCTCTGCTAAGAATGCAAACAAGGCTACCATTTAGTGCACTAGGGGTGATTTTTTATGGTGTGAACTTTCTCGACTCATGTCATGGACCAACATTAAGCTATTTACACTATCACATTACCATCAGTCAGTAGCTTTCTGCCACAATGGAGCTGTGCTAGGATCAAACAGATGACACACTAGTAAAAGGCTCTATATCCTAGTACTAGCCCCTTCAACCACTCAGTCACCAGGAAAGGATACTGTTAAATTCTATACACGTCAGTGTCATGGTAGCTGTAATAATAACACAGACTTATTATGTGGGACAATTAGGATTTTTTAACATTATTCAAGCTCTTTTTGAGGGAATTGAATGCAACCATTAAATAGCTGCTAAAAATTCTTGTTTAAATCTAGAAAAAATAGACAAAAGAGACTATCAACTATCTATGTACTGACAGCCTAATTAAATTGCTGACATTCACTCCTTAGAATAAAAATTAAAAATTGACACCTCTAAAATGCCAGCTCATTGGCTTCACTATACACCACTGATGTAGGGAAAATACTTTAGATTAAAAATAAGGAAAAGAAAAATGATAATCAGATCTATGAAGGTATTCACACTTCCACTCCTATGCTTCCTGTGAGTTTCCCCTCTACCAGCTGTTCCCCTGGGTGAATTTCAGCATAGCAGAGAAAGGAACACAAATTAATTCTTACCCAATCAGAATTATCTAGGTTTGGAATCCCCAAGGATTGAGGGGGACAATGTTGTATACAGTAGTTCTGATCCTGTCCCCACCACTCACTTAAAAGACCCAAGTCCAACGGAGAACGCATGAAGGGGCTTCTGTGGGGTCAAAGGAAGGAGTGAATGATGCAATAGATGCAACACTCCTTCCCTACCCTAGTTCTTCATCCCCATAGAAGGGACATATTCAGCCTTATGTGTGGACTTTATGACGCTTTTTAATATGTAAGAAATGATAGAATTGCTGTCCTAATCAAAGTATTATTTGTTAGCAAATACATTTATTTCTACTGACAGAATATCTGTCTAGAGTCTAAAACCAAAAAAGTTTGTGCAGAAATAAATTAAAATACATTTTATAGAGTCCACTACTGCATTTTTATTAGAACTGCATCTCCTCCCTTACTCAGGCAAAACTCCCATTGGTATGATGAGAGCTGAAGGCAATCATCACCTTGCAGTTCTACTACTTGATAAATAGTTGTATGTCAATTTTATTACCTGTCAGGAAATATGGGTGCTTTTATGATATCTAAAAGTTAGTAAAAGAATGAATGAACAAACAACGAAACATGATGCTCTGATTAACTGAAAACATTACAGATTAAAATGAACACAATGAAAATAACAGTATGAAAAATTACTTACATTGGTAACTGAAAACTGGTAATAAACGTAGGTTTTATTTTCCACTGTACCTAAAATATTGAGAGAGAAATTAACACTTTTTAAGCACAGTGCAGAAATTACCCAGCATTACTGACAAGTTGAGCATAGAATTGGGTCACAATTAGATTGCTAAATTATTATTATAGTAACACCCAGAGGTCTGAATCAAGATAGGGACACCACTGTGCTAGGTGCTGTGCAAACTGATATTAAGACATAATTCCTGTCTTGCATACCTTCCAATGAGGGACAAATGAAGATTTACTAAACTCTTTTGCACACCCTGATGTCCATGCAACTGATCCTACATTATGGGGATATTTACCTGCTTTAAACTTATGCTCTTTTTCTATTCCTTTTAAAGAGCAGAATGTTAAAGAATGACTACAGTAAAAGCTGTTATAAAGGCAAATCTGTGGAAACATACTACAAAATCCTTATGCTCTAAGGCAAAGCACTTCACACATGCTTAACTGTAAGTACACCTCTACCCCGATATAACGCAACCCAATATAACACGAATTCGAATATAACGCGGTAAAGCAGTGCTCCAGGGGGGCGGGGCTGCGCACTCTGGCGGATCAAAGCAAGTTCGATATAACGCAGTTTCACCCATAACGCGGTAAGATTTTTTGGCTCCCGAGGACAGCATTATATCGAGATAGAGGTGTATATGAGTAGCCCATTGTCTTCCTGTGGTTAAGTGCTTTACCAAATCTGGATAGAAACAAGGCAGGGGTCCTGTGGAAAAAAACAGCATGTAACTGTGCCTGTGCAGCATGCGCAACCTGTGTGTTTGTGTGTGCAGCGTATGTGTGTGTAGTGTGTGTGTGTGTACACGCAATCTCAATTCTGATATTTCCTAACTTTTGAGTGCTTGACTTTGCAAAGTAATAACATTACTTGAACATAGTTCTTTGCCATGCAATTGACATAAAGAGAGCCTAAACTTGATATTCAGCTGCACCATAATTAAAATGCTACTTGCCAGAAGGATTGCATACACTTTCTTTTAACCTTATATCCATATTTCAAAGCTAACTCTTTGAAATATTTTGAACAATTATCTATTATGCAAAGAGTTTCTATTATACTTATACTCTATCTAATGTAGTTATGAAACAGGGAATAAAATACCTCACTGGCAGCAAATGTAAGAGTTGATTACTAAACACTGCAGTGTGGGATTTAAAAAAAAAAAAAAAAAAGACAGACATGAAAAAGGTTGTGGTTGCTAGTAAATTGTGAACAATTTCTAAGGAAGATTGCAACTCATAAGTTTTTAGGAAGACTTGTTTTAGAAAATGATCAAAAAATCATAACAGTTCATATAATTTTGTTTCTCAATATTAGTACAATAAAATCTGAGTTATTTCAGATCTTGAAAAAGAACACGTTCCCTCTGTAGAAATATCAGCAACTGCCCAGGGCATTCTATATTTATTGCAGCAATTATCAGCCAAACCATAACGCTTTTTCTTTAAGGCAGCCCAGAGTTTCATGAGACTTAAAAGAGCATGGACAGTTTGAAAGGTTTTGCATGACTCAGAACTGGTAGAGTCAAAACAATAAGAACTGGATTCTATAAGTAGAATACGTATCTGTTATTGCATAGATCTTTAAAAATATACTTTCAACAATATCAAGCAAAATCATCATACCATAATCCTTCGGAGCACAAGCAGCCCCACTTTCTGGCACCCAGCTAGCTTGGTGCCCTCCTACTTGAGGTAGTGAAATAACTTCCTCTTAACAACCCCAGTTCTTCAATATCAGGACACAGAGACTCAATATTCTGAGTTAAGATTTACAGAGTACAATGTGATCGTAGGGAATTGTAGACTGGGCACTTTATAGTTTAAAGGAACAGCAGTGAAACCCAGAAGAGAGTCCGAGTCCTTCACAGCTAAAGTACGTGGATGAAGGCTGACCTCCTAGGATGATGGCAGCACCTTGGAATTGGGGCTGAGAGAGAAGTTAGGATGACGTAGCCAGCCAGGTGTCCCACAACAGGAGAATCAGATGGGCAGCAGCCTTCTGGTCTTTCCTCACAATTAGGGCTGCCACTTAGTGAGAAGTTTAGGGTTAGTGTGGACCATTTTGGGACCTCTCCCATCTCCCTCTCAATGAAAAACTGATCTGTGAACAGGTGAGTTGGTGGCAGGGGAACAGTAGCAGAATCCCAGAATCATTTTACAGATAGGCTTATTAGGGAGACTATATTTAAATTTTCTCTGAGTTCTCCAACTTGAGCACATTTACAGAGGTCAAGGATGATCTATTCAACAGTTTTACAGATCAAACGATAGTGTATATCTGAACATAGAGGTTAGAATGAATTTCAGTACTAGACAGTCAGTACCTGACAGAATCATAGACAGAAATCAGAACAGTTAACACGAGTAATCCTATATAACCTTCCCACCACCTTTAGATCTTAGTCCTGAAAACATTTATGCACAAGAGAAGTTCCATTTCACTCAGTGAGAACTGTGTATAAAAACACTCAAATGCACAAGTGTTTGCAGGATCAGGGCCATATTTTGCAGGACTAGAAACATTAGTGGAATGACATAGTGTAATCTATTCTTGACCTCCATGGTGGTGCTTTGACCATCTCCATTATGCATAAGCCCTTATTGTTGAGACATTTCTCCTTAAATTCCTTCTTAAACTTATCCAGCATGGCTAAATCATGCTCAAATTCTTTTTCTATTCCCTTCTCTCTATGGATAGCATGAGACTGTTAGATTAAAAATGCAAGGTCAGAACTTCCTGAAAACCAGGTATTCTTGAAATACATTAGTTGTAATGGGCATATGCCATAAACCAAACCCTTAGCTTTTTTTTTTAATAAGGTGCTGCAATGGGTTACAAACAAACAATAAAAACTATCACATACAGGTCCTTAAATCTTTTTTTAATAAAAGCCTGAGTGTGTAATAAAAGGTCTTCAGGAAGTCATTCTGGAATAAATATTTAAACTGCTTGCTGGTTTGTCTAACAAAAGTATAATAAAAAGGACAAAGGCTGGGATTGTCAAAGAAAGGATTTAGGTGCCCAGATCCCAGTAAATTTAAATGGAATTTGGGTGCATAACTCCTTAGGCGCCTCTAGAAATCACAGCCAGTTATTTTATAATTCAAAATCCAAACTCCCTTTAATTTCCAAATTAGCTTTAATCTCAACCTTATCATCAATAACTATGGTATTTTAAAGGGATAAAACTCAGATATTTTATTTGGCTAAGTTGGACATTTGATACAAATGAATACATGTATAAATTATTATTTTGATTAAATTTATTAAACAAAATCAGTGATGAAATATTTGTTTGTTTGTTTGTGGATTTAGATGCTTCACTTTTAGCACCCAACTTTATCACTGTCTGTATTTAGGCCCATATCTAAGGGTATGTTCACAGTGATTCAGATGTGTGACTGCAGCATGTGTAGACATACCGAAGCTAGCTTCGCATCCACTGGAATTAATCTGGATTTACAACAGCGAATTTGAGAGTAGAATTCACCTTTTAGTGTATTAAAAATATGCCAGTAATGTGGTGTACAACTTTGGATTTTTTTAAAGGTTAATATAAGCCTTTTTTCATATTAATAAGCAAACAACAATTCTGACAAGCCTTTCAGTCCCTTCATTGTGAATAGAACATTACATTTCCTCCACTTGAGGTTGCATATCCAAACCCTCACTAATGTCCCACTGAACTATTCAGATGAGTAAGAATTTGCAAGACTGGGCCCCTTGATTGTAACATTTATAATTTGTAAGTATACCACTAATTTGCATAATGTAAAATTCTTGATCCATGAAACCAATGAAAAAATTAAGATCATTATTTTCAAATATACTAATACTTCAAATGTTACGTGTATCTAATGTGCCTACCTCTAGATTCTCCATCATCCCAGAATAAATCTCCAGCTGCTTGTTTATTGTCATCTAATGCAATTATAAGTCCCATCGGATTCTTGCGGCTGTAAAATGAAAGACTTTCTCTGAAGAATATAAATGATATCTAGACGTTGTTTATATTGATGCATCTTGAAAAAATATTGACTCTACCAATTTTCATTTCCAAAATCTTCATGTTAAAAACTGAGGTTTTGTGTTTGCAAAATTTTGCAGATTTCCTTTCACCATTTTTTGGCTGAGAGATTTTAATAATTTCACAACAGAACAGATTTTCTCTAAGCTACTTTTCACCTGGAAAAATTGCCTTTCATTTTCATGGAAATGGATGAAAATGTGTGGCAGGACTAAAAATTATTACACAAAATTAACATGTAATTAACCAGTAATCGTATTATTTCATTAATCATGAAAGTATGTCAATGCTTTCAGCTATTACCAATCTCAAAGTTTAAATACTAAACCCAATAGATCATTTTTTCCTCTTAATTATGTGGGTATCAATCTGTTATTCCAGATATACACTGAGAAAGGAATTTGGTCTAACATCCACACTTTGTCCCACAGGCAATAATCAGCCTGAGCAACTGATCCTTCATATTCACATAGGGCAACAAGGGAGCATCCCTTTCATCAGTAGTAGAGATGGACAACAGTATTCGCCACAGTGCTGCTAATCACACATAGGGCTAGCAGGGAGAGGGACAAATTGGTGCAGACTACTTACCCCCACTTCTCTGGAGCAAAGGGGGACCCAGAGACCAGATTGAGAGTCTGTGTCATAGTCTGGTTTCTAGTCTGTTCCTCGGGCACGTTGACACTTACTCAGGACTTGTGACAAAGCTACAATTTAACCCTGTGTGTGCAAATTGACAAGCAAACTGGGCCATATGTTTGACTGTAGAGCTTCAGGACCTGATCCAAATACCACTGAAGTACTGATCCTGCACCCCTGGCTACAGTGGGACTTTAGCCTGACTAAAGAGAGTAGGATGCAATTGACTTCAGACATTCCCGTATGATACACCCAATGGTTTGAAATCTGACAATTCTGAGCCCACTCCTGAAATCACATTACAGAGTAGTGTGATCAGAGTGCTCAGCCTTAAAACGTACCTGTACAATGTTGTATTAGCTGGTTGCTGAATAGGAAAAATGTAGCCTCCTCTCAGATGAAGTCCTAGTTTGTCTGCTGGGAGATACATTTCTGCTTGTTGTTTTCTCCATACTACTCTTCCACCCTAATTTATGGGAATGGAAGAGAAAATGGGTATTTTACATTACTCACTACAGAGAATGGTTTCTCACATCCTGAGCTTCCATTCCAGTTCCTCCAGTTATAATACATGAATGTCTATTCAGACACTGTCTGCCTACTACCTCAGAAAATCACCCTAGATTACAACACCAAACAAAAAACATTTACTTTTTGATTCCAGCACGATCAACACACAAAGAAAAGCCAATTCATCTTGGAAGGCTGAAAGTAGACGCTGTCCTGTGTCAAGCACAGGGTAGAACCTTACCTTCGTTCTCCAGCCAACAGGCAGAAGAATTGGCACAGAAGTGGTGAACTTAATTTCTTTAGAAATAAGGATATCATGCCAGTGTTTGAATGCCCAGAAGAGACTGCAAGTATTATTATTATTATATTTTACCATTTATTTACTGATGTTGGTGTTAACAGCACTGTACAGAATGTAGAAGAAACATAAATCTTGCTTAACATTTGTTACAAACTCTCTCTCTTCTCCTTTCTCTCTATCTATTCCTCCTCCTTCCCTTAATTATCTCTCTCCCATCTTCTCCTCCATTTCTCCCTTCTCTCTCTCTCAACTTTCTGCTTCCTTCATGTTTATCTCCTCTACCAGGTCTAACAATCACAACCCATCCTGTAGAGGACAATGTTGAGAAGAACACACAGACATGGACTCAGCCCAGCATTATTATATGCATTTACTTACTGTTTCATAGTCATACCATACTGCATCAGGAATATATGCTGTCACTGTTTCCACCCCCTGAAATGAGAATAAAGAAACATCTTTCATATTTGAAGACAAATCAAATAGCAACTAAAGCAGCATTTCCAAAGTGACAATTTCAAGCTCACAAGAGAATTTCAATGATATTTGTTCTGATTTTTGTTTACGAAGAAGGACCTTTCTCTATAATGGTCTGGTCAACGTATAAGACTTTTTTCCCCAGTATCACAGAAGTTAGAATAGAAAAAAAATGTCCTTGTTCATCCATGTGCAATGAAGATTTATGCCCTAAAGTAGGCTTATTACTGATCTATCTGGTCTCATTTTAAATGTGCCATGCAATGAGGCTTCTGTCACGTTCCTTGTAGATGGGACAATCAGAAATTTCCCCTGATATTTAGCCTCAATTCTTCCTTTCTTTTATCCCATTTCTCCTAGTCATATCCCCTTGTACCAAACTAAATAATTCTTTTGGGGTATCTACACCTTCAGATGTTTGTAGACTGTTATCATAGCCCCCCCCCTTTTAAATGTTGTTTAGCCAAGCTATGCACAGCTCTTGCTTTTCACTTTTCTTCATGAATCAGTCCTTCTAGCTCCTAATCAATGTTGCTTTTCTCTGAATCCCACCAACTTGTTAAAATGTTAGTAGAATGGAGATACCTATAAATGCATATAATAATCCTAGCAAAGTCACATCAGAACCATAGAGGGACTATTACATCACTGCTCCATGATATGATACTTCTGTGTGATATGCAGCCCAAAAATCACACTGGCTCATTTTGATATCGTATCATGTTGCAAACTCATGTCTTATTTGATATTTACAATTACCCCAAAATCTCCTTTTGTGTTATTTTGTTCCAGATATTTCTTTTCAGATATGCCTTGTTTTGTACACTTAACAAATGTATTATGATAGAGCTTGAAAAATGTGATTGCATATGTGAGATTGAGGGCCAAAAGGGAAATTTTGAATTAATGAGGGTCATCATTGCAACATGAATAATCCATAATCTTGGTGTTCTCCAGTGAAATTACAAAGAGATGAAGAGAAGCTGCTTGTGAATTTTAGAAACATGGCTTGACAAACAATTGTATCATGTCCTGTCCCTCTGATCTACCTGCTTGTGAATGGTCACATTCATAAGTGTTTCTGCATTAGTTTAGCTATAACTGATGTTCGCTCTGCTAGGTCATGGTTTACTGGTTACTTGATGAAATTATCTGGTCAACATGTCTATGTTGGTAAACCTATCCACTCTGGTTAAAACATCTTTTTGGAGAGCTGCTATCAGCTACAAGGAGAACAGCCAGAAGTCAGATGTATTCTTTGCAGCATAGAAGAATCCAAGGAGACAAATGGTCTAATGTAAAGACAATAGGGTGCTCTCCATTGTATTAGCTGTTACAAATTTTAGAGATACACAGTGATGTTTAGGGGCAAAATTGAGTCCTAAATAATATGAATGTCAGTGCTCAACAAAGAGTTCAAAGATAGATTTTAATATATAATCAAACATACTGGGTCCAGTACAGGAGTGATAAGAAGACCAGGGCCCCACAAGAACTGTCGATCAATAGCCCACGTTGCTTCATCTGAATAGAACCTAAAAGATGGAGAACGTAGCAGAATTTATTTTGTTTGTTTGAGTATTGCCATGGGTAACACTACATTGCCTGGAATCAGCACAGGAGAATGGCAACACTGATAACTGGAAATTTATAACACTATAGCTTGTTTTTATCTCGATATGAAGAAAATCAGACAATGCAAGAAATACATTCCCGTGTTTCCTTATTTAGTTTATAATTATATTTTTCATATATTTCCTGTTTAGAAATAGTTTGTTCAAGAGTTTAAGAGCTAGGAAATGCAACTTCTAGAATGTGCAGCATGCCAAAAAGTCATTTTCTTATTTACCACTGACATTTCATACCGTTCGTAGCAGGTGTTAGAGCAAATGATAATAATTTAGACAGCTAGATGTGATTTATGATTGATCTTTCTTAAAAGCTATTGTATTATACATGTGTATAAACATGATGTATACAATAGCATCAAACTCTGCCCTATTGAATTCCCTCTTTCCAACAAAAAATACTGTTTATGCATATTTTGATCAGTGAACTTACTCGTGAAGAAGTGGTCTCACTACTGTGTCTCCTTGTGTATGAGCTTTGTAAAAAAGGGTGTAGAGGTAGGGCAGTAAAGTGTATCGAATGTTCAAGTAGTTCTTTGATGATCTCACCAAAACAGAATCTGCCCCAAATACAGCCGGATCCTGAGGCTGAAAATAAAGGTTGGATTGTTATTGTTGTCATGAAGAAGGAAACGTGTTTTGGAGAACACTGTAGGCCAAATCCACTATAAGCAGCTGCAACTCTATTGGAGTCCACATGAACAGTGACACAATGAGGTTGCAGCTGCTGATTCCAGTGGTGAACTTGGCACAGTACATACAATTATTTCCAATGGAGGTGACTCTTTTGGAGTTAGAATTTCATTAAGACAGCCTACGAATGTAAAATTATCAGCTACAATCCAGTGAACTATATAGCTCACTTCGACCAGAAAACCTAATTGAACAGAGTATTAGAATGCAGGAGACAGAATGCCTACACTATGCTAGTAGGACAGCAGTTGTTTCAATGACTGAGTAAATATTAACTAAGGACAACAGAAATAATTACATTACAGTGGATTTGTTCCAGTTCTTTTGTGCTAGTGGAGATACAGAATGCTAGTAGTCTACTTGTAAGTTCATTGATACAACAGTAGTAGGAAATTGGTAATGTAATGATATCTTTAAGGAACTTTTTAAGAGTATTTGTAACCTACCGCGTAATTTTCAGCATTGTGATTTCTGCAAAATGGATAAAATGCTCCAACTTGCATCCATCGTCTGCAAAGTTCTTCTGTGACATTATCAAAGAAACCACAAATATCTGCACCAATCTAAAAAATTATACACAAATAATGTGTGTGTCAAAATGCTGTATATACCCTATATGTATTATACAGCATACCACATCTCTACACATATGCCTGTACACATATTTTTAATTGGCATACTACCAATCTTACAAAGATGATATGCAAAGTGAAATGAATAATTTCCAGTGAATAATCAACATATCCTTAATTGCCACAATAGCCAGGCTGAGAGAGTTGTTCAGCATATTTCCACCTGACACTTTTCTTCTTTCAGATCTAATTTCACTCAGACCCAAAGCTGTCAAATGGCTTCTGTTCTGAATAACACACAGCCATTATCAAAGATTATTATTTGAAGGGGGGAATGTCAGGTATATCTCCTTAAAATGCTCTAATATTTTTCAAAGTTTCTTTTAAACTTGATTTTAAGTTTATATCCCAAATGTTATAATGTAATAAAGAAACTTAAGTCCCATTTCAAACAGGACCATGTTAACACAAACTGGGTACTTTTTAGTTCTCTCAGAGTCTACACGGGGCACTTTCAGTGAAACTTTTTAGTGTGCACTGCAATTCACACACCCAGTAGATCACACTGCAGGGCCATGTAGACGAACCCTTACATTCTTTTGCACATTGATGGCAATAATACGAAGTATTTTTCCAAGTAGCTCTGATGGAGCCCAACTGAGTGTAAAGGGCTCAAACTTGCACATCGCCTCTGAAATTTGTCCACCATTTTAAAAAAACACCTTCCTTTTCCTATTTCAGTGTGAAAGGTGCATCAGAAGGGACTAGCGGGAAGTTAAAAGGGAAGAGAGTGGCATGATGGGGAAAGGAGTGGCTTGGTGTTAAATACATTAATTCGAGTACTTTTGTTGGAAAACACAGAGTGGGTGCTACCATAAATAAATTATTAAGAAATAATTAAATAACAGTAAGCAGTCTACAAGATGGCAGCACAGTACAATCACAGAAATGCAAATCCTGAAGATGGAATTTGGCCGTTTAATTCATTTATAAATGAGCAATCCTATCCAACTGCCAATGCAGTGGCAAAACACTGTATAATGTCAGCTCGTAGAGCTAATCACTGAAGATAAAATAATAAAGGGTGACAGATAGCTTGAAACATAGGACAGAGTACACTAGGACAGAGTACACTCGATCACACCATAAGTCCATCTAGTCAGAAACCCAGCTATGGGAGTGGCCTATACCTGATACTTCAGAGGACGTCAAAAATCAGTAGCAACAGCCCCATAATTAATCCAGCCAATTGTGTAAAGCTGTACATGAGGGATGAGAGTTGCTTGTTTGTTTTTTCTGGACTTCTGCCAATGACTATTTATGTTTTAAAGAGCAAGGTCATTATTTATATTGGTTTTGATTAGATAGCAAGCAACTATATGAAAAGATTGCATTGTTAATTCTTAATCTGTTGCTTTGAAGGGTGATCCCAAATAACTATGACATACATAAGGTATCCCAAAGAGGTTAAATTCCAGCATTCCTGGTATCGCCCATCTCAGATCATTCCATGTAGCAGCATTATCCCCTAGCCAATGTCCTGTGTATTTGCCTGATCCAGCAAAAGTAGACCTAGAAATAGTAAGGCTTCTTTTTCCAGGGAAAACAGCTTGTATAGCTCTGAAAATTAAATGAAACTGGAATTAATACCACATGGTAAATGTACTTGAACTCTGATAGATTATCTGTTTTCCACATTGCTAATTAAAATTCATTAATTCGTAAAAATAATAAGGCCCAGGGATGTTGTCTCATTTCCAGTTAGCCAGATGTATTTTAGCTGAGCTCCTGATATTAACTCTAAATAAGTTCTCTTTCTGAAACTGTTTAGCCCACTAAACTTTGGGCCAGATACTCAATTGGAATATACTGGCTTTACTTCAGTGGAGCTAAACCAATTTAGATCAGTTGAGGGTCCAATACGTTAACTAGTTACCAGTTTGAGTGTAGGGAGAAAGGAAATATTGAAACCTATGATTTTTTTAAACCCACTGCTTAGAGAAGCAGAGAACAAAGCACAGAGAGAGCCCCTCTATTCTAAAAAAAAGAACAGGAGTACTTGTGGCACCTTAGAGACTAACAAATTTATTAGAGCATAAGCTTTCGTGGGCTACAACCCACTTCTTCGGATGCATAGAATGGAACATATATTGAGGAGATATATATACACATATACAGAGAGCATGAACAGGTGGGAGTTGTCTTACCAACTCTGAGAGGCCAATTAAGTAAGTGAAAAAAAACTTTTGAAGTGATAATCAAGCTAGCCCAGTACAGACAGTTTGATAAGAAGTGTGAGAATACTTACAAGGGGAGATAGATTCAATGTTTGTAATGGCTCAGCCATTCCCAGTCCTTATTTAATCCTAAATTGATTGTATCTAGTTTGCATATCAATTCCAGCTCAGCAGTCTCTGGTTGGAGTCTGTTTTTGAAGTTTTTCTGTTGTAAGATAGCCACCCGCAGGTCTGTCATTGAATGACCAGACAGGTTAAAGTGTTCTCCCACTGGTTTTTGAGTATTATGATTCCTGATGTCAGATTTGTGTCCATTAATTCTTTTGCATAGAGACTGTCCAGTTTGGCCAATGTACATGGCAGAGGGGCATTGCTGGCACATTATGGCATATATCACATTGGTAGATGTGCAGGTGAATGAGCCCCTGATGGTATGGCTGATGTGATTAGGTCCTATGATGATGTCACTTGAATAGATATGTGGACAGAGTTGGCATAGGACCTAATCACATCAGCCATACCATCAATCAATTTAGGATTAAATAAGGACTGGGAATGGCTGAGCCATTACAAACATTGAATCTATCTCCCCTTGTAAGTATTCTCACACTTCTTATCAAACTGTCTGTACTGGGCTAGCTTGATTATCACTTCAAAAGTTTTTTTTCACTTACTTAATTGGCCTCTCAGAGTTGGTAAGATAACTCCCACCTGTTCATGCTCTCTGTATGTGTGTATATATATCTCCTCAATATATGTTCCATTCTATGCATCCGAAGAAGTGGGCTGTAGCCCATGAAAGCTTATGCTCTAATAAATTTGTTAGTCTCTAAGGTGCCACAAGTACTCCTGTTCTTTTTGCGGATACAGACTAACACGGCTGCTACTCTGAAACCTCTATTCTAACACTCCACAATTCAGAACCTGTCATGGAGGAGATGTGTGACTTACTGGAAACTTTAGATATAAAATGGGATGAGGTGAAGACACTTATCTACCAGGATAGTGGTCCTGTGGGCTGTGTTAGCCAGGACCAGAACCAGAACCATGGCTTTATTTGTTCTTCAAGCAGAAATAAACTTGATTGAAATAGTCTTGAAATTACACCAACTTTGAAAATTATTCAAACATGGTTGGCAGTTCACTAGCACTTTTAAAGACAACACAAATTTTAAGACCTTTTTTGAGTTGAACTTTAAATAGTAATGCAGGGTCTTCCTTCCATTAACTGATTCTACAAGCAAACTGGCCACATAGTCCTAAATTTTATAACAGGCTAGTGAATTTTGGTGCTTCAGTGTTGGATGCCCAGCTTCAGAAACCATAGAAGGACCTGATTCCCAGAAGGCAGATGCTCAACAATCTCTGAAAATCAAACTCCTTTAAAGAGTTTCAAAGTGGGTACCTAAAAATCACTAATCACTTCACTTTTGCAACTTTAAGCCACATACTCTAGTGTACCTTTATGTAACAACTATTAGAAAGCAGTTCTTACTTATCAGTAGATAGAGTCATGGAATATCCATATAGACTGTGAACATCATAGTGTTTTCCCCAAGATTGCACTGCATCCATGCAAAGTGTCTTCGAATACATGAGTCCATCGAGAATACCTTTAGAAAATGATATGACAACATTGGAGTACGCCTTTGTTTTGAATATTTGCTATCTTTTATCTTAATACATAACAAAATGCAGGGGCCCTTTTTGTTTAGTATTTACATTCACCACAGTGCTTCAAGAATGAAACAATGGGTGCTTGTCAATATCTTATCATATGACAGTAGGTTAAGCTAGATTGAGGTACACTGGCTTTATTCATGTGTGTTTAAATTGTGGTACTTTTCTGCTTTGGAGCTCCCTATACTTCATGGCAATCAATATGCGAACCCAGAACAATTCACCCATTACCTCTAATACTTCTATAAATGCAGATTTTGTATCAGAGTGGAGTTTAGTGCATTATTATATAACAGGGGTCGGCAACCTATGGCACGCGTGCCAAAGGTGGCACGCGAGCTGATTTTTGATGGCATGCGGCGCGGGCTGAGCCACTCAGCCTGCCGCCACTCTAGGGTTTCCGCCGCCGGCTCTTGACAGCTGGGGTCCCACCGCCAGTCCCACTCAGTGCCCGCTGCTGGCCTGGGTGAAGGAACCCCAGGCTGGCAGTGGGCTGAGACCCCGGCTGGCAGGAGCCAGCAACCGAAACCCCAGAGCGGTGGCGGGCTGAGCCGCTCAGTTGCTGCTCTGGGGTTCCAGCTGCTGGCCCCTTGCCAGACGGGGTCCCCGCCCCAGCCCCACTCCCCTTGCTTCCGGTTGGGAGTTCCAGCGCAGGCCCCCTGCCAGACAGAGTCCGGCCCTGCTCAGCCCTACCAGCCGTCAGCTCCACTCACCTCAGCTGCCAATCTGGGGTTCCAGCTGCTGCCCTCCTGCCAGCTGGGGTCTGGATCTCCAGCCTTGCTCAGCCTGCTTTCTGGCCTGGAGTCCCAGCAGGCTACTCTGGGCTCTGCTCCTGGCCTTGGATCAGTGCTCTGCAGC
The DNA here is from genome assembly GCF_028017835.1 of Emys orbicularis. Taxonomy (NCBI): domain Eukaryota; kingdom Metazoa; phylum Chordata; order Testudines; family Emydidae; genus Emys; species Emys orbicularis. The sequence goes on from NC_088691.1 coordinate 88,093,151, forward strand.
CTCCCCACTGTGGCCCACTGTCCCCAGCCTGGGAAAGTGAGGGTTGCACACGAGGCAAGAGAGGGTGCAGCTCAGCACCCCCATCATAAAATTGCTTATATCAGACCACGCTGCGTTTTGACCTTGTGCCTGCCTTCTACCACCATTTTTTTCCCCCACTGAGAGTTGAAGGGAACATTTGACAAAATGGCAGCTCCTAAGAAAGCGAAGCTAGATGTCCGATCATTTCAGCCTACTTGGACAGACGTATTTGGATTTATTGAAAAGAAGGACCGTGCTATTTGTGCTTTCTGTTATGAAAGTGTTGTTTGTTGCACATCAAGTGTTTGACGATGTTTTGAAACGAAGCACGAGAAAACCTTTCTTGCCGAAGCAGACAAGACTGAATCAATCAAAAAGGCAGTAGCAGCCTACGAGAAGCAAAGCAGTGTTTTTAAAAGCTTAAGTGTAAGTAAAAATCAAGCTACAGAAGGAAGTTACAAGATTGCACAGGGCATTGCAAAAAAACAGAAAGCCGTTTACAGATGGGGAATATATAAAAGAAGTTTTTCTCAGCAGTTCAGAGATTTTATTCAATGATTTGCCAAATAAAGATACAATCATATCTAGAATAAAAGAACTGCCCATCTCTGCAGTTGAGAGACGCATAAGTGAAATGGCAGAAAACATTAAGGAAAAGCAGACGAGTCGACTGCATTGAGAGATACAGCAGTGTTTAGTGTTGCAGTTGATGAGAGCGTGGCTATAAACGACGTTCCACGTTTGGCAGTTGTTGCAAGATATTGTGCTTCCGATGAAATCCAAGAGGAACTTTGTTGCCTAAAACCCCTGCATGGCACAACAAAGGGGGAAGATATACTGGAAAGTTTTGTAAACCATTTTGAAGAATGAGGAGTTGACATCAGAAAAAAACATTCGGTGGCTAAGTCGTGGCAAGGTTTTGGTGCGCTTTGTAAACTGTTTTTATGCAATCAAGGCCTTTTTGTCAGAAAAAGAACAAAACTACCCCAAACTGGATGATGACAAATGGCTGTGTAAGCTCATGTTTCTAATTGATATCACCGCTCACCTAAACGAACTCAACCTCTGTCTCCAGGGCGCAGGGCAAACAGTTCTGGATCTGTATGAAGCCTGGAAAGCATTTATTGTGAAACTAGCAGTTTTTTCCAGGGATATTCAAACTTCTACTTTCCGCTACTTCCAACTCATAAAAGAGCTATCGACACGTTGCACTGTCAATGTCGATGAGAATGGAAAGTACATGCAAGAACTGGAATCAGAATTTTCTGACAGATTTCCCTGACACACGGAAGAAAGGAGAGCAGCAGAATATGGACCCTGGACTTCAGAAAAGCAGACTTTGACTCCCTCAGGGAACTGATGGGCAGGATCCCCTGGGAGAATAACATGAGAGGCAAAGGAGTCCAGGAGAGCTGGCTGTATTTTAAAGAATCCTTATTGAGGTTGCAGGAAAAAAACATCCTGATGTATAGAAAGAATAGTAAATATGGCAGGCGGCCAGCTTGGCTTAACAGTGAAATCCTTGCTGATCTTAAATGCAAAAAAGAAGCTTACAAGAAGTGGAGGATTGGACAAATGACCAGGGAGGAGTATAAAAATATTGCTCGGGCATGCAGGAGTGAAATCACACTCGGAGTTGCAGCTAGCAAGAGATGTTAAGAGTAACAAGAAGGGTTTCTTCAGGTATGTTAGCAACAAGAAGAAAGTCAAGGAAAGTGTGCGCCCCTTACTGAATGAGGGAGGCAACCTAGTGACAGAGGATGTGGGAAAAGCTAATGTACTCAATGATTTGTTTGCCTCTGTCTTCACAAACAAGGTCAGCTCCCAGACTGCTGCACTGGGCAGCACAGTATGGGGAGAAGGTAACCAGCCCTCTGTGGAGAAAAAGTGGTTCGGGACTATTTAGAAAAACTGGACGAGCACAAGTCCATGGGGCCAGATGCGCTGCATCCCAGGGTGCTAAAGGAGTTGGCGGATGTGATTGCAGAGCGATTGGCCATTATCTTTGAAAACTCAAGGCGATCGGGGGAGGTCCCAGATGACTGGAAAAAGGCTACTGTAGTGCCCATCTTTAAAAAAAGTGAAGAAGGAGGATCCGGGGAACTACAGGCCAGTCAGCCTCACCTCAGTCCCTGGAAAAATCATGGAGCAGTCCTCAAGGAATCAATTCTGAAGCACTTAGAGAAGAGGAAAGTGATCAGGAACAGTCAGCATGGATTCACCAAGGGCAAGTCATGCCTGACCAACCTAAGTGCCTTCTATGATGAGATAACTGGGTCTGTGGATGAGGGGAAAGCAGTGGATGTGTTATTCCTTGACTTTAGCAAACCTTTTGATACAGTCTCCCACAGTATTCTTGACGGCAAGTTAAAGAAGTATGAGCTGGATGAATGGACTATAAGGTGGATAGAAAGCTGGCTAGATCATCGGGCTCAATGGGTAGTGATCAACGGCTCCATGTCTAGTTGGCAGCCAGTTTCAAGCGGAGTGCCCCAAGGGTCGGTCCTGGGGCCGGTTTTGTTCAATATCTTCATTAATGATCTGGAGGATGGCGTGGACTGCACTCTCAGCAAGTTTGCAGATGACACTAAACTGGGAGGAGTGGTAGATATGCTGGAGGGTAGGGATAGGATACAGAGGGACCTAGACAAATTAGAGGATTGGGCCAAAAGAAACCTGATGAGGTTCAACAAGGACAAGTGCAGAGTCCTGCACTTAGGACGGAAGAATCCTGTTCACTGTTACAGACTAGGGACCGAATGGCTAGGCAGCAGTTCTGCAGAAAAGGACCTAGGGGTTACAGTGGATGAGAAGCTGGATATGAGTCAACGGTGTGCCCTTGTTGCCAAGAAGGCTAACAGCATTTTGGGCTGTATAAGTAGGGGCATTGCCAGCAAATTGAGGGACGTGATCATTCCCCTCTATTCGACACTGGTGAGGCCTCATCTGGAGTACTGTGTCCAGTTTTGGGCCCCACACTACAAGAAGGATGTGGAAAAATTAGAAAGACTCCAGCGGAGGGCAACAAAAATGATTAGGGGACTGGAGCACATGACTTATGAGGAAAGGCTGAGGGAACTGGGATTGTTTAGACTGCAGAAGAGGAGAATGAGGGGGGATTTGATAGCTGCTTTCAACTACCTGAAAGGGGGTTCCAAAGAGGATGGCTCTAGACTGTTCTCAGTGGTACCTGACGACAGAACAAGGAGTAATGGTCTCAAGTTGCAGTGGGGGAGGTTTAGGCTGGATATTAGGAAACACTATTTCACTAGGAGGGTGGTGAAGCACTGGAATGGGTTACCTCGGGAGGTGGTAGAATCTCCTTCCTTAGAGGTTTTTAAGGTCAGGCTTGACAAAGCCCTGGCTGGGATGATTTAGTTGGGAATTGGTCCTGCTTTGAGCAGGGGTTGGACTAGATGACCTCCTGAGGTCCCTTCCAACCCTGATATTCTATGATTCTATGATTTCCAGTGACTTGGCCCAATGTTTTCTTTTCTAATTAAACCTGAAAAGTTCAACGAAAGCGACTTGAATTTGCTGTATTTCAGTGGATGGGTGTTGAAGATTTCGAAATGCAACTCATTCAGTTAAAAAGCTCAGAATTGTGGACATCAAAGTTTGTGGATCTGCGGAGCGCACTTGAAGCTACCGAGAGAGATCATGGGGCCTCTATTCTGACCTGCTGGATGTCCCTGCCAGTGAAATTTAACTGTTTGAAGAAAATTGCGTTTGCAATGCTTTCAGCATTTGGATCCACATACATGTGTGAACAGGTATTTTCACACATTAAATCTGTCCTCTGTCCCTCTCGGAGCCAGTTAACAATTGATCACTTAGAAGCCTGTGTGCAGCTTAAAGTATCCAAATATGTGCCAGACATTGGAAAACTCAGCAAGGAAAAGCAAGGGCAAGGATCACACTAAACTGATAAGATCTGCATTTTAATTTAATTTTAAATAAAGCTTCTGAAACATTTTGAAAACCTTGTTTACTTCACATATAACAGTAGTTTGGTTATATATTATAGACTTATAGACTTTAGACTTCTAAAAAACGTTAAAATGTATTACCGGCATGCAAAGCCTTAAATTAGAGTGTATAAATGAAGACTCGGCACACCACTTCTGAAAGGTTGCCGACCCCTGATATATAATCTGATTCAGTTTGTCCAGGACATAAAATTATTAATTTTTTATCATATTTCTGTAGGTGATATTAAATAGTAACCACCACCTCTCTTCAGTGCCATTGCCTTCCAGCACTTCTCTTACTAATAAATCTTGCTTTATTTTGCAGAACTGTAGCTCAGTATGGGCTTAACTGTCACCTTGATTGCATGCCTGTGTAGGGGAGTAAGGAGGCATAAGGAGCTTCCTTATTTCCCTGCATGGATTATTTGCTTTGCTAAATCCTGCTAAAAGGGGAAGACCCACTGCTGCGCTGCTACTCTTTCTCCAGCACAGATGTGTGGCCTCCTCAGTACAGAGGGAGAAGTAAGCTCTCAGAGATGCAGTCTGGGTCCTGCCTTGCTCACAGAGCAGCACAGCCATGCACTGCCCCTTGCTTCGGCTAGAGTGCAAAGTGCCCATCAGCTCTGTACAGACATTCCCTGCTCCTTGTTTCTTTCCCATTTTCCCACCTCCTAAATACTGCACTGGAAAAGGTTACAACTGTATTTCTGACAGAGCAAAATCTTTCCACTCTTTTTATTAGAGCCTGACATCTATGTGTGATCAGAAAAAAAAATAGATATTTTTTACTTTCAATGGAGTCTAAAATTCTGCACTAAGTACTAGATTGTGCAGCCCTTCATCACCTTGTTGACCACTTCTTTGTACAAGCAGATGCACTGATGCCAATGGGACTACTCCTGTGAGCAACTGCTCACAAGCATGTGGAAAGATTGCACAACTTCACCCTTAATTATTGAACTATTGGATCTGGCAAGATACTGCGACAGGGTTACATAAGTTATTGCTTGATAAAACATTAGAATTCCAGTTTAGTTATGTTTATGGGTCTAAAGCTATTAATGATAAAGGAAAATCAATACTATTGCTTGACTTAATTAAAGCAATGGCAACATTTACTTTAGCAAATGCAGCTAATAATTTGAAGAATGGTGAAACATTTTACTGGAAAAAGCCATTCGCCTTCAGGAGTTCTGGAAACAGTACCTAAGCCACTGAGGATAACGTACGATATACTCATCTTTTCTGTCATTAGGAATGTTTAGAACATAAAACATTAAAAAATGGTAAAAATTTCCCCATTATAATTGATTACTTGTATCTCACACACACTTGTATTTTTGCCATATGATTAAAGACTATAGACTTACTGGGAGTGAAAGGAGGATAGTTTAAGTTATTTTGCTGACAGCCAAGTGTTGAACCTCTTATAAAGCTGGATATTTCATTCATGTCCTGGGGGGAAAAAAGACATGGAAAGTTTCCCTAATGAAATCCTTATATTTTATTCATCAGATAATTTAGGAAAGGGAAAAAAAAGTTTAACTAAAGTCTCACTACCTAACATATAGATGTATAGATAGAATATTATATGCATTTATTCACATAATAATATAGATCCTGATGCTGCAGAGACTTCATGTGAGCCCTCTCATAGTACCTTGTGCAAATGTACTCAGCTGTTTATTTGCAGGACTGCACCCATGATCGGTATAAAACAGTGGGTTTCAATCTTTTTTTTACTTGCGGACACCTACAAAAAATCAAATGCAAGTGAGGGTCCCTTTGGAAATCTTAGTCTGCGCACCCTCTGGGTCTGCAGACCACAGGCTAAAAACCACTGGTATAAATGGGATGTATATATTATATTTCACTTCAAGCTGTGACAGATTCAGTCCCAGAATGACACTTCATAATGCACAGTCTCTCACTAGACATTTGAAAGAATTGGGCATGAACTTACCTAAGAGGTATGAACTAAAGGCATTCATAAAGAATTGTTTTTTTTTTTCATGTAGTAGTATTCAGAATCAAAGCACATCAATCTTTTTTATAAACCCAACTGTTTTGCAACGTACAAAAGATAGTGGGCCTGTCTCTGATATCACGTATGCTGGTATAAATACAAAGCAACGAACCTAAAGTCAATAAAGTAACCCCAGTGTGAAATGAGTGCCTGTGAGGTCAAAAATCAGGCCATGTATAATTTTATCTTATTCTTATTACATTAATTGGAGTTACACAAGTTGTAGCCAAATCAAATATTAACATGTTGCTGTATATTAAGGAAAGGTTTCTGTGAATCATTAAATAGCAGAGTGTGCAGGTTAATTCCCTTTACATTTGTACTTTCTCTTGAAAAAGGAATAGTTCAATTTTGTGAGGCTTTATCGATTGAGCCCACCCTTCTTCCATTTATTTTCTCACCCCTGGATGTATTCAAAGAAAAGGGCTTAATTTTGCAAACATATAAGGTCTGATTCACATCACCACTTTCTGGAAATGTAAAGGAATCTTAAAGTGAGACTTTAAATACCTTCACACATACACTTAAAAGTATATTATCAAAAAGTGTCTCTTTTTCATCAATTGCTCAAAAACAACATCTCTTTGTTTCAAGGGATTGCAGAATACAAAGTTTTTACAGACACTGAATCATTGGGAACTGGTTTCACAACACTAAAGGAGCATAAAGCATTATAGACCAATTCATATTGGGAACAATTTGCCACCATATTAACCTTCTGCTTACTAAAAATGAATTATGGTGGTAGTCACCAGAAGATGGTGCTGTTACACATAGTCTAACAAGGGTTTTGTTTATTTTTTGTTCTGGTTTTTGTTTGTTTGTTTGTTTGTTCTGGGGGCGTGGTTTGTTTTGCTTTGTTTTGACCTTATGTGCCAAGTACTTAGTGTGCAGTCTTTGAAGAAATACTGTGAAGTTGTAAGTATTTGTGATGTCGTTTCCTGGGGGTGGGGTGGGGAGCAGTTGCTACAAACACAAGCCAGTTTGGTCTCTGACTTAATTTCTATAGAGTCAATTCTTGCGGCAGAGTTGCTTCCTCAGAACCAGGAACTGAAGTTTGGGCTAAAAGAGGCAGCATTTGTGTGCCCTTTCTGGACATTTTTGTTCAAAGACGGGTGGTATATGATGTTAAATAAACCACTTACTCTAAGAAAATAGCAGACTCACAGATTTCTGCTCTATCAGAGGACTGGTCTACAATGTCCCAACAACAACTACTACTACTTAGCAGAGAGACTATAAATATAACGCTAGAGAATGAGAATCAGATCCTCTACACACACACAGACACACACACTGCACCCTCTGTAAAATGTTTGGTTTGCCCTCTTTTAAGCACTCCTCCTGTGCGATCAGAAAAGGTTTTTGCTCATTTTTAATATAGTATCATACAGTAATGAGCTTAGGCAGAAGTTTATGCATACCTCACTGGGTGATAGCTCAAGCAGGGCAAAAATCAAAATTCAACTGACTCTTTCTCATTTTGAGTAGAACTTGACTCCGCCAGCTTTTGTACTGGGACTGCTCAGTGCATAAGTGAAACACTCTGCTTGCAGTATTGCAGGCTGGGAACCCATGGCTTTATTCCGCTACCTAACAGAGCAGGGAGGGGAAAGCAGTACACCCACTAACAGGAAATAAGAGAGGGGTGGAGCATGGGTGCGACCCATAATACTCTGAAAAAGCCCGGTAACCCCTTGATGATCACTTCACTATCTCAGTAGTTCCATTTAAATCAATGGAGCTACATGCATAAAGCTAAGGCAGAGCCTTGCACTGGCGAGCAGAATGGAGTCTCACTACTCCAGGAGGTCCACTGGGGGCAGATCACAGTTTGCCTCCTTGGTGTGCTGTGAGTGTTTCACAAACTGCTATCTCCTGTGAGGGTGCAGCATTCTTCCCCCACCCATGTGGCTAGCCAGTTCCCTTCCCCACCCATCTGTGGATGCATATAGGGTGCCTGCCTTGGAGGAACATCTCAGAATCAGCCCTGTGCTCACTGATGTGCAAGGGGCATAATTTTAGCTGGCCCTATTTCAGTGTTGATAGGCACCTACTTGCCTCCTCTCGTCACTCTGTGCCTGCATAAAGAGCAACCCGAATCTAGCCATGGGAACTACATCAGGCAAATAAAGGTGGCACAACTGAACCCTGAGATAGGAAAATGAAAGAATAACCGAAGTCTAAGGATAACTTTTTGCTTCCATATATAAATCTTCATGGTGCCTTCAGCACAAGTGTTGGCTCCCTGCCATACAGTTTGTGAGAGATGAAGGGTGAGGAGGGGTATTTTGTGATTGTCTATCAAATTCTGCAGTGTAGCTAGAGATTGTAAAAGATGTCCCCAATAATATTTCCTACAACTGGTGACTGACATGATTTTTAGTTGACATCGCAGCACTGTGTTTTCGTATGTATCCCTAAATACACTATGTAAAAGGTACGCATGGAAGAACACCGCAAATTTATGCTGGAGAAACTTTACTCTGGTGGCCAAATCCTTTACAGAAATTTTTTGCTCTCATGAAAAGAGCAATACAATTTATACTTGCTAACTTGACCCAAACGAGCAACAGAACCACAGAGTCAGCAAAAATAAACAAGAAAAATATATTGTCACCTAGAAGCAGAAAAGGGTGTTTCTTTCAGTGGTTAAGAGCGAGTAATTTAAAATTGTAATAGTTTGGGGATTTGTTTATGTTTGTTGGATCTTTTTTTTTCTGAAATTAATGTTGCTTATTAAAAAAAAAAAAAAGAAGAAGAAGAAAAAGAAAAAATATGGTCTCGCAACCCTTTTTATTTCTAAATAACATGCCAGGGTGCGTTTATGCTGCTACAGAGAACAGGAATCACAATTCAGCTGTTTATGAAACAAACATTCAGATTAAAAACACCTATTCTTACACCAGCATTAGTAGTGGATTATCCGAAGCATGGCCAGTGCACGCCATGAACTATCAAAAGGCTGCCAACAGCTCCACATTCCCTCATCAGATGCAAAGTAGCAAGATAGTAGAGTGCCAAAGGGAGAAAAATAATTTTCGAAATAAAAAGTATCCAATTAAAACTTGAAAGACACTAGAAACCCATGTGCGTGCACTCGTACACATGAAGTACAGTAGTCAATTCGCTTTTGATGTTGCCTCCGCCACATGTTCTATTTGGGTTTGTCACGCTCAGGAAGAAGACTCTTTTCTATCCCTCAGAAGAAAGCCTGTCCAGCGTGGTTCTCTTTCATTCTGCCTAATGGCCCTTGAATCTGAAATATTATTGGCCCCAAAACAAATGGGATTTGACTTCCCACACTGAAATATAGTCCAATCCTTTCCTTTTCCGTTTCTACCCATTCTTTTCCATTCAAGGGATTCATCAAAGCCTGATCTCCGGCAAATTTGATTCCAGTCATGAAAGTACAGTAATTTTCCTAGTCATCTTAGATAATCAGAAACTATTATGCAATATACTAGAATTACGATGGTCTCAGATATCTATTTGCTATTAAACATAATTTAGGTTGTGAATTCCTGAGTCTTAGAACTTAACATGAATTGAGCTACAATGTAAGGAGAGAGTATATCAGAGTTGGCAAGTCTAAGGGCCCCAAATCTAGTCGAACTCCATCCAGCCTGTCTGAATGAGACCTGAATAAAAATTGGGGGGGAGGTATACAGAACATATGCATTACCATGTTTAATTAAACATATAGGCCAACATTTTCAACCCTAGAGTGCCTAAAGTTAGATTGCAACATCCATATTTAGGCACCTAAATACAAGTTGGAGCTAATTTTCAGGTCTGCTGAGCACCCCACAAATCTCACTGACCTCATTGGGAGCTTTAGAGGTGTTCATCATTTTTTAAAATTAAGTCACTTTTGTTTACGAACCTAAATATGGATGTAGAAGCCTAAGGTTTGAAAAGTTTTGCTATGGTATTTATCTCCAGTAGACTAATCTGGGGGGGGGGGTCCAATCTGGCAAACCTTGCTCAGCTCTACCTGACTTCAGTAAGTTGACAACTGGACCTAAACTTACATGGATTCTGTGGAGGAGGAACCGCTCCAGAGAGAGCACCAGGGTTCTCTGCTACTTTTGCCGCTCCTAATCTGAAATAGTGACTGCAGAAGGACTGAGTTGAAACTCCCTGACCTATCTGGATTTGGAGTGTGTGAATTTTAGTCCTTCAGTACCCATGCAGGACAGCTCCACATTGTCCAATTAATCATGATATAAATAGGTTTCCAGAATTTGCCCATGGTTTATATAGGCGATTATCCCGACTAGCTCTGGGCTTTGTCAATGGTTTATAAACTTGGCAGTGTGTTAACTCTCAGTGAATCTCCACAAATAAATACACTATTCCACTTTGAACAACTATATCATTTGCCAGGTAGAAATTTGGCTAAAAAATGATTTGCAAGAAAATTGAAATAGCACTTGTTGATTTAGAAAATATTGATTAATCATTCTAATTTGAAATCAGCAGTTTAAGGTTGTTAGTCATAATTGCAATATGTTTTCGACTCTTTTCTCTGAAGGGTACTAGCTTGTTATGGGCAAGGAAGAGAAAGATTAAAATTGTTGCTTAATGTTTTTAAAAGAACCCACTTCCCAGTAATCCCTGCGGCTGAAAGTAACAAATATGGATAAAAGGATTTTCCTCTTAACAGTGGATTGACTAGCGTTGCTATTCTATACTACACCCACCGACACGTTAACAGTCAGCCTGATTGCTTTTCACTTCCATGTTTTATTTTTTGCCCCTTCATTGGGTCATGCATGAAATGAGACTGTAAACTCCTCTAAGTACCTAGCATAATTTTGGATGCTGTAATATAACTAGTAGTAACTTCTGTTTGCACTCCTGCCCAGAAAACAGGATGCAGGAATGTGAAATAATGAAAGAAAGATTAAACAAATATTATTTCTGAATGTTCAAATGAAGTGAGGGTTTATTTTCGAGCCAAAGTTTGGAGGCTGGGGTCCCACTTCAGTTGGAGTATTCACAAACTTGAAGTTAAGCACATGCCGAAGTGCTTTGCTGGGTCAGGGTGCGTGTGTTACAGTAAAATTCTCTCTCTAGCTAAACTGGTGCCTAATAAACCAAAGCCCATTGAAGTCAATGGAAAGATTCCCACTTACTTCAGTAAACCTTGATTTGCTCATTCCTAGACTGAGAGAGTATAAAAAACAAGTTTGGTCAGTTAAAAGTTGTTTTTCACCAGCTACCACATTTTTCACTAAAGGTGAAAATATTGTTAGCATTGTTACACTCATAACACCGGTTTGGAAGAGTTATTAAAAAGGGCAAGAAATCTCATTCACTCTCCCTCCTTTATTATTTTAATACTTTTTTGCAGGGTAGGGATTTTTGTTGTTGTTGTTGTTTTTTGCAGACATTGAAGCTTCCTCTCCCATTTACACAATTATGAGCTAAGTCAAGTTACTTTAGATGCACTGCAACATCATAAATATAAATACACTAAATACATTGGATGAAATCCTGGCCCCATCAAAGTCCATTGGCATTAGTGAGGCCAGGATTTCAGCCAATGTGTTTTGTTCTCCAGCTAAAAGATTAGGAAATAAGTAGTATTTTGATTTTAGTTTTTAATAAGATACATCCCTACAGTACAAAAAGATGAGATTGAAAAGATGTTTCATCCTAAACTCTCACTAGCTTCATATAAAAAAAAAGGATGAATGACTTACAATCCAAATCCCATCATACTTCACTTGATCGTAAAAGAGCTTACATTCTTCTATCCACCAGTTGGTACATTCTGGGTTGGTGTAGTCAGGGAACACAGTCAGGCCTGGCCACACCTACAGTGTAAGAAAGTAAAGAGCAATCGGTTAAACTGGCTATTCCATTAAGAAAGATTTAGCTTTATGATTTATTTCAAACATTTCCATTAGTTTCTAATAATTCTCTCCAGGACATAATTTGAACCATAAAATAAATAAATTTAAATATCTCCTGGAACTGGAAGGGACCTTGAAAGGTCATTGAGTCTAGTCCCCTGCCTTCACTAGCAGGACCAAGTACTGATTTTGCCCCAGATCCCTAAGTGGCCCCCTCAAGGATTGAACTCACAACCCTGGGTTTAAGCAGGCCAATGCTCAAACCACTGAGCTATCCCTCCCCCCTAAAAACCATGTTTGCACCTAGTCCTGTAAGAATCTCAGAAAACTCAATGGATTATTTTGTTCTCCAAATGAGGTGGAGGGGAATTACACGGCAATCTTCAAAAACTGTTTCAAGCTCTACATTCAATGATTAGTAGTTTGTATTTTTTTTTTCAGTTCTTATTTCAAAGAAGCTATAACGGATGCCGGAACTGAAGCCAAGAGTAAATGTCCTGTGTGTGCATACATTTTTTCAACCTCATTTGCCTGGCAGTCCACTTCCATTTGAAGTGCACTTCTAAATAATAGTGCAAAAACACTTGAAGCTGCTTTGTGCCAATTTCTGGGAGCAGCTTCCTAAAATACAATCATCAAGAATTAAGTTGGTGAGGGAGAACGTTATCATCTAAGAATATCCATGTTCTTGCATCAGTTTAGATGTGGAAGTTGAGCTAATTGTTTTTCCTCACTATAATAAGCCATATTCTACTTTTACTCTATGCGTGTGTAACTGCATTGACCTCAAAGAAGAAGAAAGAATAAGGATAACATACATTCCAAGCACTTCGGGCCAGATCTGCAAAGGTATCTCTCTAAAGGTGCAGATAGTCACCTAGTGGTATTTTCAAAAGTGCCTAAGCAAGTTAGGCATCTAACTTTCATCGATTTCAATGGGAGTTAGGCACCAGTATGATTAGCCAATTTTACACCTTTAGGCAAAATTTAGAAATCTGGCCCTTGAAATGAATGGGAAGAGTCCAATGAGAACAATATTGGGTCTGACACTGTATTTATATAACCAAGAAAACCGCACTTCAATTTTTTTTTCTCCTTAATATTTTTAGCGTATGTATTTCACTATCTGAATTAAGGATTTCTCCTAAAATATGTTTCAGTTACTGTATTTTAAGGTTTGGGACCCAATCAGAACAAAAACAAAGAAATTCAGGTTAAATCTGACATTCAGTCCTTTATTTCGCATCACACTTGTCACTAGCCTATATCACAACATTAATATTATTTACATTTTAAATAGTTAGAGGGTGGGAGTCGTTTTAATTTCCTTTGATTTTTTTTCAGTGATATTTGTCTTTTCATCAAAGTAATGAAAATGTTTCATAGAAATATAGGAGAGTTGTCACATCATAGCTGTTATGGGCTCATGTAAATGCTTAGTTAGGTATTTTAAATGTGATTCATCAGCCCAACTGCTTCAAACAGCTCTCAGAATTACTAGGGTCTGCAATATAAATACCTATTTAGGGAGTTTTTAAAACCAGATTATCGACTTGATAGAATGTAATGGTATATATATCAAGTAAATAGTTATGCAGGCAATTTAAAAATGCATATTCTTTTTGTGATAGAGGCTAACAACTGCGAAGGTTTGTTGTGTTATTATTTCTTTAGACTATTTAAAATATGTTGACATGCCTGATATGTAGTTGATTTAGTTGCTTACCATTGACTTAAAGCACAAAATTTAATGAGTTGGAACCATCAAGTTGTGCACACAATTGGCTCAGTCTTCAGTTGCCCTAAGCATGAGCTTGAGACAAATTGGAGGAAGAGGCAAAGGTGATTCTACGTGACTTTTCCACGTTCCCTGATCCTGGGGCTCGCCATAGCACAAATTAGAGCAGCCACAGGGCTCTTCTACCTCTAGTTTATTGGAATGGTCCCCTGGAGATCATTCTGCCAGCCCAGGGATGCCCCTTTCTACCCTGACACCTCCTCCCTATACCTCCTCACCACTGAAGAAAAGCAAGCAGATGGATTAAAGCAGTTTAACTGGGGGTTTACTCATGCAGGGTGAGAGGCTCATGTACCAACACGTTCCTATCAGTGTTACCCCGGGTACTACTAAACCCCCACCCTACCTTGTTACACCCACTTGTTGGGTCTGGCTTTAAACTCTCATCCCTATCCTGCATGTATGTAAGTTTACTCATGTGTGGTTCTGTTGGAGAATATGGACACATGGGACCTGATTATCAGCCTGTTGAATAGAAAGAATCAAAGTGACTTCAACAGGCTTTGAATTAAATAAACCTTGAATTGGATAAAAGTTTGGAGCATTAGACTGTAAACTCTTCAGAACAAGGGCCTGCTTCATACTAATCTTCATACAGCTTCTAGCACTTTTCATCATCTTTAAGTCAAAGTCATTTTTGAGTTATACAAATACAAATAAGCAATTTAAATTGATAAACATTATGTGGGAGATTTTCAAAGGCACAGAATGGAAGTCAGGTGTCCGAATACCATTGAACAGATTTTTCTGAGGCACAAAGGACAGTTTGGAAGCTGGCTTCCAAACTTTCCTTTGTGCCTCAGAAAAATCTCCCCGTATCCCATTTTTTCCCTTTTCACACCTAACAGTGTAAATAAAAGTCTTAAAAAAAAAATCTATAAAAATGAATACATCTTACATTCTTAGACACAGCTTTATAAAACAATTTCCATGAACAGCTAATTTTACTGAAAATTTAAAAAAATGGAGTTTATAACAAACGCAGTGACCCAACCTCATCTGCTGTGACAACACATAGTACAGACATAGGGGGTTGCAGTTTCCATAAGTAGCTAGTTACCTCTCCAATGAGTTCTGTTATTCCATCTGATTCATTTACCCACACTTTCTTGTTCTTTCCTCGAACATAGGAAGAATATGGAGTATTATTAAGGAGACCGGAGATGGCAATGGCAGGGTCCTAATAAAAATAAACACAAGAGAGAGTTGGTAAGCTCTTCCATTTTTCTGAAGCATGACAGAATTAGGCAATAGATATATACACTACATACAATCTACACAAAATATAATAATAAACAATTATTGTATACAAGTAATTCTGATAGCAACGTTGTTTCAGTGGTAAAGTGAAATAGTTAATTAGTTCATTACCAGTATAATAATGTATTTTTGTCCATGGTTATGTAGGTCCACAGCAAAGTTAGGAAGGTCCTTAAATTTCTCTCGGTCATAAGTAAAGTCTTTCTTCTCCTCCATATAGTCAATATCAGTGTATTGAATTTCCTGAAAGATAGCATAGTTTATTTTGTACATTAGAAACAATAGCCTGGGGCCCTGAGTATTTTGATATGATTATGTTCTGTTTACTCTGGAGCAAACTTATTTTTGTTATTTTATTATGGATAGACAGTAAGAACTTAGGATAATTTTCACACTAACTGTGAAGCAGCACAGAGATCATGTAAACTATAAAATTTATTGGGGAGATTTTCAAAGGCACAAATGGCAGTTTTGCACCCAACTTCCATGTGCCTAGGTGCCTAACTGCCATCTCTCTTTACAATAGTATCCTTCAAAAACAGTAAGTAGCTGTAAAGGCTGTATGTCTCCGACACTGCAGGGTAGGACAGCTCTGGGTGGTGACGGGGAATGTGCTGTGGAACATACTTCAGTGACACTCTACAAAGGAGCGGCAAGTATGCTAGGCACTAGCTCTGGGTGTACTACAGCATGTAAGCATGTATCTCACTTTCCCATCTGCATAATGGGGATAACAGTGCTTCCTTGTCTATCTGATGTATTGAGATTGTAAACTCTTGAGGCACTAACGGTCTCTTAGTATGTGTTAAAATAGCACAAACAGATACTGATTTCAACTGGGGCCTTTAAGGGTATGTCTACACAGCTGAGCCTCTCAGGCCAGGTCCACATAGGGGGCCCATGTCACTGCACTAAAAATTGCTGTTTAGACAGTGCTTTGAAGTTGTGGCTCAGGCTCTGAGGTCCACCTCCATTCCTAGCATTCCAAGCCGAAATGTCTACACAGCTATTTTTAACGTGAGCCCGAGTCTGACGACCCAGTCTGGGAGGCTGTTTAGACATACCTTTTGAGCTATAGTAATACAAAGAATAATAACTGTAACCTCCCCAATTTTGACTCTCAATCTAACATCAAAAGTCCTAAAAGATACTGAAGTCTCTATAAGGTTTGTTAACAGCAGTTTCTATATGTTAACCAGAACTGACTTGTAATAAATTACTCCAGGACTGTAAAAGTAGATCCTAATCTAGGATTTATTCCTGACCTGCTTAAGCACCCCCATTCACCCCCCAAAAATATTTTACTTACATAGGGTATCCCAATTGCTCTGTTTCTTTCTACCACAACTTTCAATTCATCAAGAGAGGTATAATTCCAGCGACTAAGTTGGAATCCAAGACTCCAGTATGAAGGCATTGCAGGCATTCCTACCAGCTGAAAGTTAAGAAATGAAAATTAAGTAAAAAAAGGGGCGTTGCATTTGCAATTTGTATGTCATTTGTCAGTGCAAGATTACCTAGTTCTTTACTTCTCTGAAACTGCTTATAAATTACTCAATGTCTAGCACTTGGAACCATAATGGATATTATGCAGTTACAACTGTAAAGTTTTTCCATATTTACTTTTAAAAACTACAAACTTAAATTATTTGAATCAATGAAGTTGTGTATATTGCTAGTACTATGAGACGACATAATCCTTATACCTATTACTCATCTTCTGTCTCCCTCAGGCCCTTATTCCATTTGACAAGCACTTCTTGTTTCCTATCTTAAACTACACTGTAAGCTCTACAGGGTAGAGATTGTCTTTTATTATGTGCTTATACAGCACCTAATACGTGGGAGCTTTGATCCTGAATTATGCCTTTGGGCACTATCACAGTACAAATTATAACAATAACAACTATGATTTGAGAAGCAACCAATCAATTATTGGAGAGGGATATCAGATCTTAAGTCATAAAGACAAATGATAAAGGAAGAAATATCACTATGGAAAGGGCAGCAAGTATACATAAAAATCCTGGAGCATATGAGAATTCAGGATTTTAGGACTGTATTATCGTGGATAAGTAATATTAATAGAACTTGGGCCCAGAGCCACAAAAGGACTTAGGCGTTGCAACACTCAGCATGGCAATGCTCCCAGTCGGGAGTGGGGTCCAGCTGCCCGGCTGTCCAGGAGCCATGAAATTGACAAGACAGCCAACAGCCCATGCAAGAAACATAGTATCTACACAGACACTGTGTTGCCCTAGCTACACCGACATAAGCCTTACACCTCTCGTGGAAGTGGAATTATGTCGGTGTAGTAGGGCACTTACATCAGTGGGGGGAAGGCTCTAGTGCAGACACTGACATAATTAGGTCAACATAAGCTGCCTTATGTCAACCTAACTGTGTAGTGTAGACCAGCCCTTTGTTAGGCACCTAGGTGCATTAGAATGTGATCCACAAAGCCAGCACAGTAGGGGAGGAGCTGCCTAAAGTAACCAGTGGGAGATGCCATGGGGGAGGTGTATCTTAAGCCCCAACCCTCTCACAAAGATGATTGCCTAAATCCAGGCTGCAGGGAGGTGCCTATATGTACTAGCAATCCATGAACCAGGGGAAGATAGGTGCTCCTTAGCCTAACGTGCATCTAGGACCCAATCCCATAGTATGCCCACCTAACCCAACACAAAACAGAGTGCTGGGGGGAGGAAGGAGGCAGCCCTTCCTTATAACCTTTATTCCACACACCGGGGATATGGAAGACCATGGGTTCAAGTCCCCCCTCTGTTTGATGATAAGAAGAAATTTGAATGGGGATCTGCCACCTCTCAGGTGAGTGCTGTAACCACTGGGCTATGGAATATTCTGATGTGAGTCTCCCTCCATCTCTCCCATTGAAGTTGCTCTATCTTAATTAAATAATTGAAATAACTGAACTAAATATTAATTGGGCCACAGAAACAGGGAGAATGACTCTATAGTCCAGTGCTTTGCCCAAGCTCACCCAGCACTCTTGAGTCCCAGTTCCAGAGCTCTGTGCACTAGGCTATACTGCCTCAGTACATTTTCAGAAAGGACAAGGTGATCCCACTTCATCCACCTTGCCTCTTTAATATCCTGAGAGTGACACGGCTACAACTACCCTAAGTTTTCAAAAGGCATTTTATGTTATGTGAGAGGATTCCTTGAAAATGATGTTGACCTGAACAAAGAGAAACCACATACAAATAATGGCTAATGTTGTTTGACCAAAAAATACATTAGCATTACGAGAGGTTTAGAGTAGCACTGGCGGTTTGTCATTGCTAATGGAATCTCTACACTATGGGGAAAAGGATAGGGAACAAAGGACAGCACTCTCTTTACAGACTGATACATGCTGTCTTTAAGCATGCATTGAAACATTTCATTGCAGTATAATCACAACAAATATGAAATGACTGATAATAGCCTGATCACAATATATCAGCACCTACATTATTTATAGTACTGCCTCATCTGATATAAACATACCTTTACATACTCTTGAACAACTTGCTCTGGAGTGTCTCCTAAGAAGACATAAAAATCTAGAATTCCACCAATTGTTCTGTAAGTTGCTGCTGGGGCAGGCTGGAGAGCAAATTCTGTCAGAAAAGGAATTATATAGGAAAGTTTAAACATAAGCTAAACACTCAATGTATCCATGCAATGTTCACATTAAGGATAAGTAAATGAGTTCAGAAAAAAACAAGGACATCCTGAATCATCCTTGAAATCAAATGGAGGTTGTGAAATATTCAGATTTTATTTTATTTGACATGCCTTTGCAAAGAAAAGGGAATCTCTAGAAAGCCAGTGCATCTTCACAGTCTCAAAAGGCTTAGACTGTTCTGATAAGCAGAGACAGTTGTGTATGTTGCTCTAATGAAAAGCAACACTATGATCCTTTCATGACCTGTCATTACAATTGAGGCCTTGATCCTGCAATGCATTGCACATGGGCAGATACCTGTGTAACGCCAACAGGCCCCGGTCAGCGGGATCAAACTGGGGACTTCTGGAGTTTAGTGCATGAGCGTCTACCGCATGAACTAAAAGCCAACTGGCTGTTAGCTAAGGCTGTAGAGCAGACTCATTTAACTCTCTCAAGTGGTCTCGATGCCACTAGATGGGACAGAACAGCACACTCAGGAGGTGTGTGGGTTACAGCTGCACAGAGCACTATACCCTTCACAAGGGCTCCATCCAGGGACAAATACATTGTGGAACTGGGGCCTTATATGTGATGCTAAAGCTAGTTCTAGAGTAGCCATTGTTCACCTTAAATATATTTAACATTGCTATCTTTATTATATATATAGCTGCTGCTTGATATTTTTAAAGACAGAATTTCCTGTCGAGTTTTATATGTGTAGCTGTGCTAAAACACATGCCTGATTCTGACCTTTAAATTAACTCACTTTTGTTCACTGTGTAGCAATCCAGCAGATATATATATATTTTTTAAAGTTAAGCTGTAGCAGTTGGAAATAGTTATAGTGAAATCTTTCTTACCCATGGCATTACTGTTCATTAAGAACACACCAAAAGAGGCTCCACTGTTATCTTCCAAGCACAAGAAGAAAGTTTGAGCTCCATATAAGTTATGAGTGCCCTTAAAATAAAAGAGAAGAAAAAGAAGTAAATTAAAACCCAATAAGCACACACACACTGATACAGTTTGAACATTTCCTGGAGAGATACAAATTGAAACTGCTGAACATACCTGATAAAGAAACAAACAAAACCCCTGAATTTTTCCTATATTTTTATTTCCTATTTTCTTGCATTTTTCTCCTTGCCGGGGATGTTTTCTATTCACCAGTAAATGGAAAATCAGTACACAGACAGTTGCTTAAAACATGCAGATAAAATAGGTAGACAGACATGACAGACCTTTTGATGAGTATGCATGCATCACAATAATGTTTTTGTGAGCTAAATGTGCACATCAAGTAGACAATATACTTCATATGCCATTCAGGGCATACATATTTCCATGTGTATTCTATGTAAATAAGAGAGTTTGTTTCTTTTTAATTACATTACTATCAATATTTGTTTCTTCTATCATTAGCAACAAAAAGAGCTTGTGAACTGATAACAGACTTTGTCATAGTCCTCCTCCTTTCCTGCAAAAGAAAGATCAGCACTGTGGATAAGATCCTCAGGAAATGCAAATCAGTGTGATTGCATTGATTTCAATGGAGCTATGCTGATTAACACAAGTAAAGATCTGGCCCCACAGCTCCACCCACCAAGAATCAAAGAGAAGCAAATCACAGGCTGTGGAATTAGTAGAGATGGACCAAAACCAGAATCATTTATCCAACTGCCACTGAAATTTGTAATGGGGCAGAGACATGCACTACCCTTGATTTTGGTTTTACAAATCAAAATCAAGACTTGCGGTTTTGCTGAGCCACAGTGGTTTTGCTGAGTGGGTTTGCAAAAAGAGTGGGTCTCTATATTAATTAGACCAGGAGCGGGCAAACTTTTTGGCCTGAGGGCCGCATCGGATTTCAGAAATTGTATGGAGGGCCGGTTAGGGGAGGCTGTGCCTCCCCAAACAGCCAAGCGTGGCCCAGCCCCCAACTCCCCCCCGCTTCTCGCCCCCTGACGGGCCCACCCCCCCCCCGGGAGCCCTGCCCCATCCACCCCTCCTGCTCTCTGTCCCCTGACCACCTCCAGGCCTCCCGCCCCTAACTACCTCCCGCAGCCCTATCCAACCCCCCTCTCCTTCATGACTGCCCCCCCAGGACCCCTGCCCCATCCAACCACCTCTTCTCCCTGACCACTCCCAGACTCCCCGCCCCTAACTGCCCCCCACCGCCCCATCCAACCCTCCCTCCTTCCTGACTGCCCCCCCGGGACCCCTGCCCCATCCACCCCCCTTCTCCCTGTTCCCTGACTGTGCCCGGAACCCCCACCCCTGACTGCCCCCTACTGCCCCATCCAATCCCTCCTCTCATTCCTGATGGCCCCCTGCGGACCTCTGCTCCATCCACCCCACCCTGCTCCCTGACCGCCCCCGGAACTCCTGCCCCCATTCAACCCCCCTGTTCCCCGCCCTCTGACCACCCCCACCCCATCCACACCCTCGGCCCCTGGCCACCCCCTGAACTCCCCTCCCCTCTATCCAACCCCCCCTCCCCCGCTCCCTGCCCCCTTACCATGCTGCCTGGAACACCGGTGGCTGGCGGCACTACAGCCATGCCACCTGGCTGGAGCCAGCCACGCACCACACAGCACAGAGCACTGGGTCAGGCCGGGCTCTGCAGCTGCGCTACCCCAGGAACTCGCAGCCCTTCTGCCCAGAGCACTGCGCCCACGATGCAGTGAGCTGAGGCTGCGGGGGAGGGAGGACAGCGGGGGAGGGGCCGGGGGCGAGCCTCCCAGGCCAGGAGCTCGGGGACCGGACAGAATGGTCCCCTAGGGTTACCATACGTCCTCTTTTTCCCGGACATGTCCGGCTTTTCGGCACTCAAACCCCTGTCCGGGGGGAATTGCCAAAAAGCCGAACATGTCCGGGAAAATGGCGGCTCTGCTCCTCCCCTGACTCTTCGGCTCTGTTTAAGAGCCGAGCTGCCCGAGCACTGGGCACTTCCCCTCCCGGGCTCCGGCGGCGCAGGGTCCGGAGGCACGGGGGCTGTTTAAGAGCCGAGCGCTACAGGCTTTGGGCAGCCCCCATACCTCCGGACCCTGCGCCGCCGGAGCCCGGGAGGGGAAGTGCCCGGCCGGGGGCGCAGGGTCCGGAGGCATGGGGGCTGCCCGAAGCCGGTAGCGCTGGGGCAGCTCGGCTCTTAAACAGAGCCGAAGAATCAGGGAAGGAGCAGAGCCTCCAGCCGCGGCGGCTCTGCTCCTCCTCTGACTCTTCGGCTCTGTTTAAGAGCCGGGCATGGGGGCTGCCCGAAGCCGGTAGCGCTGGGGCAGCCCGGCTCTTAAACAGAGCCGAAGAGTCAGCGGAGGAGCACAGCCTCCGCGGCTCTGCTCCTCCCCTGACTCTTCGGCTCTGTTTAAGAGCCGGGCATGGGGGCTGCCCGAAGCTGGTAGCGCTCGGGCAGCCCCCATGCCTCCGGACCCTGCGCCGCCGGAGCCCAGGAGGGGAAGTGCCCGGCTGGGGGCGCAGGGTCCGGAGGCAAGGGGGCTGCCTGAAGCCCAAGCGCTACCGGCTTCACGGTTTGCCGGGCAGCCCCCAGACCCTGCGCCCCCGGCTGGGCGCTTCCCCTCCCGGGCTCCAACTGCGCTGGGCAAGCGCCGGCCGGGGGCGCAGGGTCTAGGTGCTGCCCGGCAAACCGTGAAGCCGGTAGCGCTCGGGCAGCCCTTTCCCCGTGGCTGGGAGTGGGAGGGGGGAGGGGCGGAGTTAGGGCCCGTGGAGGGTCCTCTTTTTTTATTTAATAGATATGGTAACCCTAATGGTCCCGTGGGCCAGATGTGGCCCACGGGCCGTAGTTTGCCCACCTCTGAATTAGACCTTGCCTGTGTGTAATTAGCTCCTCCTACGTAATTCCCACAGGCTGACCAGCTTCCAAGGGCAGGAAGTTCTGTGACACATATCATTACCAATACATAATTAGTCTGTCATAAATCCCCTTTTCTCCCTTCCTATAAAGGACAATTCAGACCACCACCCAAATCCCTTGGGAAATTAAAGCAGCATACTAGAAGAACAGGCATGCCTCAGAGCTGGTCCTAGATAATACTTAGAAAAAGCAGTTGCTATATTTGTTCTACCAATGTAGTCTACACTCCCTACAGAACAGTGGGAGAGGGGCCATGGACATACCTCCAGACCCTCTCTATGGCCTGGTTGCTGAAGTCAGCACTCGCGGGCCTTCCCTTGCCTCTGCTAGAGAATTAGGACCAGATATTTTTAATGGAAGTTGGGTGCCTAGTGATATTTTCAAAAGTACCTAGGCCCCTAACTTCCACTGGTGCTTTTGAAACAACTTCTAGGGACCTATATGCATCTTTAGGTGCCTCAACAGCTTTTGAAATCTGTCCCTTAGGCCCAGATCCACAAAGGGATTTAGGTGCCTAAGGCCCAAATTTAGGTACTACTGTGATCTACAAAACCCCTGCTCATCTGCCACCTAACCCCTTAGATGCCTAAACTCACCAGGCACTTACATTTCCACCATAGAAATCCCCTAGATACCTAAGTTTCTGCTTGTGGGCAGATGCACTACTGCCTCAGGTGGGCTTCCAGATGCCTCTCTCATGCCTAAACCTTATTGCGATTCACAAACAAGGTGGAGATAGGCCTTGCCCTCCCAATCTTGCCTGTGAGGCCCGATTCAGTAGATATCCTCAGAGCACAACTAACCACACACAAAACAGCTGGAGGAGGGGGAAAGAAAGAGACAACCTAATTTATAACCTTTAGTTCAGTGATTAGGGCACTGAGCTGGGATGTCGGAGACCCTGGTACAATTCCCTCACTCTGCCAGGAGTTTCTTACCGCTCAGATGAGTGCCCTAACCCCTGGACAGTGGGATATTCTGAGGTGGGCCTCTCTCAATCTTCTGTTGTTCCATTTTGTATTAAATGACTATTTAAATGTTTATTTAAATGTTTATCAGAGAAAAAGTGAGTGTGACTCTACAGTCCAGTCCTGAGAGGTGGGAACCTCTATTCAAATCCCTTGGTACAGTGGAGAATTGAACTGGGGCTCCCATATCTTGGATGAGTACCTTAACCACTAATCTAAAAGTTATAGGGAGGCCACTATTTCCCTCCTTCACCCTTCATGAACCCCCCCACACACACCCCCACAAACACTATTTTGTGAGGAGTTAGGCAGGCACTGAGGCTGTTTCTAGTGCCTAAGCCATTCTCACAAGAGCTCCTAACTCCAGTAGAGAGATTCCCAGCAGTTGACTGCAAGGAAACATAGGCAGCAAACTCTGTGAGAGGGGTGGAGCTTACGACACACCCTTCTCATCGGCATCTCCCATTGGATAGCTTAGGCATCTCCCCACGTAGTGTGCTAGCTTTTGTGGATCCCCTTCTCGGGCATCTCTCTCTCCGTAGGCATTGTATAGGTGCTTAAAAAGCTCAGCATTGCAACACCAAAGTCCCTTTCTGGATCGAGGTCTAAGTGACCAAATAATGGCTGCCAGCTATACAGTGCAATGAGGGGGAAGGGACTCTATCCACTGACTCCTCCTCTAGTACACTCATGCAGGACAGCCATAATTTAGCTGTATAGCAACCCAATCTTCCAGTCCTTGCTCAGACAAAACTCCCACTGAAGTCAACTGGGAGCTCTGCCTGAATGACAACTGCTGGATCAGGCCCACAGATTTCAAAATCTGAACTAATTGCAAACAGGTAAGGTTTTCCTTAAAGGCTGGTGGTCAAAGAGATGGGTTTGAATACTCGATAGAGGCCCTGATTCAGCAAAGCACATGCTTAAAATTAAGCACCTGCCTCAGAGCTTTGCTGAACTGGGCCAAAATGATAAATGGTCTTCCTTAAAAGTTACATCGATTAGTTATACATAACCTAGTTTAGGGTCCATAAGGCTATGTCTACACGACGCATCTTTTAGCAACACAGCTATGCCGCTTCAGTCATGCCGCTAAAAGGTGCACAGTGTAGTCGTTCTTTGTCGGCGGGAGAGATCTCTCACACCGACAAAAAACCTCCAACCCCAACAAGCGGCAATAGCTTTGTCAGCAGGAGAACTTTCCCACTGACAAAGCGCTGCTCACACCGGCACTTTTCATCGGTAAAACTTTTGTCGTTTAGGCAGGGTCTTTTTTTCACACCCATGAACGACAAACGTTTTACCGATG